>NC_064422.1:41870000-41930000 GCF_023375975.1 Astyanax mexicanus | reverse complement strand
ACAAAAAAAAATAGATAAAAATAAGCAAATTAAGATTTTAAAAAATACGATTGGCCATTATTTCATCTCATCTAATCAAAACATCTAGCTGGATACAGTGTAGGGAACAGCTGGGGTGCTGTTAGCATGTAGCATGTAGCTTTTAGCATGTAGCTTTTTGCATGTAGCATGTATCTTATAGTTAACCAGATTTAATTACCCCTTAATATGTATGTATAGTTACCCAAACAGGAATTAAGCCTAGACGGTAAAGAAAAAGAACTCATTGAATTTACTTACAAAAATTAAGTAAAATCTCCTTAGACGCCATTTTGGGCTTCATAATAAAAGGCGCAGAGCAGATAATAAAGGAAAAGATGTATAGAACATTAAAATTAGTGACTTTATTGACTACAATAATAAAGAAAATCCATTTTTTGATTTTATTAGGATGTTACCAAGTAAACTTTTAAAGAAAATATGGTCAAATATATAATTTCTGTTAATAATAGCATTTTATTGTTGATCATTTTAATCAGGGCTGGTATATTTTATTATTACAGAGCAACACATTTTAGTTATAAATGTAAAAATGTAGTTTTGATTAGTGTAGAATCTTCTGAAAATAACCTTTGACATGTGTGAGATTATTCTATAATAGTTTATAATGTTTAGAGTGAATAAAGGAGCAGCTATTATAAACTCGTCTAGACCTTTAATTCTAGGTCTATATATTAATGTCCTCCCCACATTTATCCTGCGTTCATGAGATCATTTTACACTCATTTCACTTCATATCTCTGTGTCCATCTCCTCCTCCTCTCCACTCTCTGCATGTCTGCATGTTTCCTGTACCCGGCTCCTCCCCCTCGACCAATCAGTATCGAGTCTTCCTCTTCAAAAAGCTGGTGAAGCGTCTCATCATCGTCCTGAAGTGGATGAAGAGTCGCCAGGCCAGGCTGGCCACTTCAGACATGCCCCCCCACAAACGCATGCCCCTCCGCAAGCGCTCCACCACCCTCGACCTCCATCATCGCCACCCGCGGGTGCTGCTGAGCGCCATGAAGAAATCTGCATCTGTGGACCACGCCCCCAAGCTTGGAAAGCCCGCCCCCCGGGCACCTGAGAACCTGCCCGCCCCCCGGCACCGCGAGACCCACCTTACTGCATGCGGCATGTTTGGATGTAGCACACTGGTGTGTAGGGAACAGCTGGAGTGCTGTTAGCATGTAGCATGTAGCTTTTAGCATGTAGCTTTTAGCATGTAGCATGTAGTGTCTCATAGTATGTGCTGAAATCTTGCATTTACTGTTGTTTACAAGATTTAATCACCCCTTAATTTGTACATATATTTACCTAGACGTCAATTAAGCCTGCACTGAAAAAAAAACACTAGTTTATTTTTTCTTTAAAAAGTTAAGGTGCTTATTTTGAGTAAATATGTCCTTTAATTAAACAGTTAAACTCAAAAAATAAGGTAAAGTTTACTCAACATTACTTTTCAAAGGTTTCACACATGCCATAAAGAAAAGTATTTGCCCCATCAGCAGCCAGAGTCAGAGAGAGAGAGAGAGTACAGTAGGTCATGCTGCTTCTCCATCAGCAGCCGGAGTCTGAGAGAGAGTACTGTCTAGTGATGCTGTGTGATGATTGGTGGCAGTTGGAAAAGAGGCGGAGTCTGAATTTAAATATATTAGAGTAGATATGGGAGTTTATATGAAGAAAGATTGACTAATTGCCCTTTTAAATTGGAAAGAAAATGGGATATAATTAGAAAATAAATAAGAAATAAAAACAATATTATTTTCTTAATGCACATTTTATGGGTTATTAGCTTCTAATACCTGTTTACTACATTAGTTTTGTAGCTCTGTTGCCAAACTAAATAACACACACTCGTCTAAACACGTTCTGGCTAATAGGCTTCATTTGGCGAAGTGGAAAATTGAAGTGTGAATTAGTTTATTACTTTTTTGGCACAAGTTTTTTGGCTTTAAATGTTTTTTTAATTGGGTTTTTGCGAGTTGTTGATCTGAGTTAATCCCCTCTGATGCTCTGTGTTGATGCTGGTCTGTGCAGCTGGAGGATCCTGCAATTCGCTGGCAGATGGCCCTGTATAAAGACATGCCCAACCGCAGCGAGGACACGTCGGACCCGGAGAAGACCGTGGAGAGAGTGCTGGATATCGCTCATGTTCTCTTCCATCTGGACCAGGTCAGTCTAAAACAGCCTGGTAAATAAATAGGAGTAGTTATTAAATCACTAATGGGACAACATTTAATACTGAATTATATTATTATATTGTTATTGAGCATCTGTGTGATATCTGCTAAAACTCATATAGTTTTGTGATTATATAACACAAATGCATATGACTTTGGAATACAGTACCAGTCAAACAGTTTAGACACTTTAAATTCAGGTTTTGTCATTATTTTAAAATGTTCTGCATTGTAAATTTATGCTAAAGTCATCCAAATGATAAATTATTTAGTAAACAAACCAGAATATGTTTTATATTTTAGGTTATTTAAAGTAGCACCTCTTGTTTAGATTGAAGCTTTGCACATCTCTGCATTTCACTTAATAAATGTAAAAGTTTATATTGTAACTACCGTATTTTTTGCACTATAAGGCGCACCTAAAATCCTTTAATTTTCCCAGAAATTTTCAGTGTTTTTTATAATCCAGTGAATTTTATGTATAAATTCTACCAGTCAGGTATTAAGGAGCAGTAAAGCCACTCTTCTGAAGTACAGAGTTATACAGGAGTTTCAGTGAAGTTTCTCCAGCACCAAGACAGGAGCAGTATTAGCATTAGCTGCTAACTGCACTCTTTTGCCGTTTAGAGGTGAAAATTATCGGACTGAAGCCTGCTGCTAAACCTAACCAGGGTGAGCGCTACTTAGCTCTTTTTGCCGTTCAGAGGCGAGCATATCAAACTGTAGCTTGCTGCTAAACCTGGCTAGCCCTGCTGGAGCAGCATTAACCGATAAGCGCTAGTTAGCTCTTTCGCCATTCAGAGGCGAGTATATCAGACTGTAGCTTGCTGCTAACCCCGGCTAAAACTGCTGGAGCAGCATTAGCTGCTAAGCATTAGTTAGCTCTTTAGCCGTTCAGAGGCGAGAATATCAAACTGTAGTTTGCTACTAACCCTGGCTAGCCCTGCTGGAGCAGCAGTAGCATTACTGCCTTAGCTGGCTAAGCGCTAGTTAGCTCTTTTGCTGTTCAGAGGCGAGTATATCAGACTGTAGCTTGCTGCTAACCCCGGCTAGCACTGCTGGAGTAGCATTAGCATTACCGCCTTAGCAGACTAAGCGCTAGTTCGCTCTTTTGCCATTCAGAGGCGAGTATATCAGACTGTAGCTTGCTGCTAACCCCGGCTAGCACTGCTGGAGCAGCATTAACATTAGCCGCTAACCAGGCTAAGCGCTAGTTAGCTTTTTAGCTGTTCAGAAGCGAGTATATCGGACTATAGCCTTCCTGTTTACCATGTTAAAAAAAATCTATGTGGGACAAACCACTAGCTAATATCTCCCTGGCTTACTGGAACACACATGATTCCTCAGTGTAGCGCTGTCTGGTTAGCCTTAATGGAAATCTGGAAATCTAAGCTTACTGTAAATACATTTTTTCAGGTTTCAGTAGAGAAACCTGTGTAGATTAACATCCAGCGCTCATTTAACTAAAAAAAATACGTTTATTGATAGTGCGCCTTATAATCCTGTACATCTTTTAGTGCAAAAAATATGATAAAAGAAATGTTTGTGTTTGTGTGATCAGGTGGAGCATCCTCAGAGGAGTAAGAAGGCCGTGTGGCACAAGCTGCTGTCCAAGCAGAGGAAGCGGGCAGTGGTGGCATGCTTCAGGATGGCTCCTCTATATAACCTACCCAGGTGTGCTTTCTCATATACAGTACAATACCATGCTTTTTTGCATATTCACTATATAAAAACATGCACAGTGTTTCCATTTCTATTTGGACATATTGGTTCCTTAGAACATCACAAGCTTACAGTGAGCTAGAAGTCTCCAATCTTGCTCCTGGAGAGCTGCCGTCCTTCAGACTTAAGCTCCACCCACTAATCAAGTCCGTCTAATCCATTCAGTTGCTGCCAATTGATATCAGGATTAAGGATTAAGATGCTGCCTGTTCCTAAATACACTAATAATTACGCTAAACACCCTCACCAGGATCAATCTGTTCAACTCCACCTGAAAAGCTCTGCTCATTATGTGTCATTTTAACCAGCAGATGAATAAAACCAAAGTGAAACTAAACCGGAGTGACCCATCGTTCAGCCCAGTGTTCACACCAGTTCAGTTTAAAATTAAACTAGAATTAAAACAGTGCTGCTAAAAAGGTTAATCTCAACAGCAACATTAATTGATACTTGTTTGAATAGTGACGGTGCTTGTGAATATATCTACACTGATGGGTGTGGTGGTCTGGAAATGGGGTGTGTTCAGGTACATTTCTGGCGTATTACTATTTTGGTAAAAAAAAAAAAAAACACAGATGCTCCACTGTCTGACTGAATACAACCTAGACAGACGCCAACAGTCAGACGTTCATTGCTATCTAAGCAACGCAGTGCATACATTTCCACTTGTTACACATACACACGGACACACTGCAGTGCACAAACCCAACTTTTACATCAACAATAGCTGCGCCGTTAAAATAAGTCAAAGTACACCTGAATCTTAAAGAGAATGATGAGCAAGTGACAACCTATTTGCTTTATTTCATGTTACGCCCAAAACACACCCATGATTATTACAAATAATTAATACATGACTTTTACACTTTTTGAGACATGTTAGGTGTACTTTTCCCATCATTACGATAGCAAAGACACACTGACACGCCCTAAATCATGCTACACTGTTGACGGCTTAACTGCAACTGGTCAGAAAGCTGTATACATTCCATTACATGGTGAAAACGCACTAGATGAACAAGGGGAACATTTAAGAATACCTTAATAATGATTGTACATCCTGGTATTTGAGAGTGCTGTGTGTTTACTGTGCTGTATGTGTGTGTGTGTGTGTGTGTGTGTGTGTGTGTGTGCAGACACAGAGCGGTGAACCTGTTCCTGCAGGGTTATGAGAAATCCTGGATCGAGACGGAGGAGCATTATTTTGAAGATAAACTCATCGAGGATTTGGCTGTAAGTGTATATCTCAAAATTAGAATATCATTGAAAAGTTACTTTATTTCAGTAATTCAGTTCAAAATGTAATACTCATATTTTGTTATATAGATGAATTGCAAACAGAGTGATCTATTTTAAGCATTTATTTCTTTTATTGTTGATGATTGTGAAGCTTACAGACAATAAAAACCCAAAAATCAGTATCTCAGAAAATTAGAATATTATATAAGACCAATTGGTACTTTTAGCAGTACTGTGGGCAGTGTGCCAAATCCTGCTGGAAAATGAAATCAGCATCTCCATAAAAGTTGTCAGTAGCAGAGGGAAGCTGTAAGATATGAAGTGCTGTAAGATTTTGTGGGAAAACAAAACTGCACTGACTTTAGACTTGATAATAAAACACAGTGGATCAACACCAGCAGATGACATGTCTCTCCAAACCATCACTGATCATCAGTAAATTTTACATTTCATTTAAAGTAAATCAAGGGATCAGAGTCTGGAGGAAGAGTGGAGAGACACACAGTCCGAACTGCTCGAGGTCTAGTGTGAAGTTTCCACCAATCAGTGATGGTTTGGAGATGCTTCCCTCTGCTGATAACTTCATTTTCCAGCAGGACTTGGCACACTGCCCACAGTACTGCCAAAAGTACCAATTGGTCGTATATAATATTTTAATTTCTTTCTGAGACACTGATTTTTGGGTTGTGGTATTGTACTGAGGAATAAAAGATGAAGTTGTGTGTTGTGTTGGTTGTGTTTTTATGTAGAAGCCGGGTGGAGAGGAGCCGTCGGAGGAGGATGAAGGGGTTAAACGCATCGACCCCCTACATCAGCTCATCCAACTGTTCAGCAGGACAGCACTCACCGAGAAATGGTGTGCTCCCTCTCAAAGGATACATTGTGATGTTATAAAGAAACTACAGGAAGTAGAAGAAACATGCCTACTACTGTAGCTTTTTCTTCAAAACTACTTAAATTATAAAAGTAATGTAAAATGGGGAAAATATGCCATTAAGAACAAAAACTAATGCAACTCTGGACAGAAATAACTGTTGAGACGTTGCAGAAGTTTGTGGAATCAATGGCACAGTGAATGCATGCCATAGTCAAAGCTGAAGGAGGTCCAAGCATATATTAGAATCATGTTTAAGAGAATCTACACTCTTGAAAGGACATTTCTGTTAGTCAATTTCTTTATTATGTTGTGCACATAGACAGTTAGGGCTTTTTTATATTTACTAGTCATTAAGGGTAGCAAAAACATATTTTTGTGCCATTTTGTGTGTCAATATTTGTGCTAACACATACATCTTTATTTTGTATTTCAGTAAATTGGAAGAGGACAGCCTGTACATGGCTTATGCTGATATCATGGCTAAGGTGAGAAACCTTAATTTATTTTAGTTTATTTACCACTCCCAACTCCCTAACTCATCCCATCCTAAAGGATTGGAGCTCCATCTTTCCAGAGAACTTAATTCCACTGCTCCACAGCCTTTTTTCTGATTATAAACAAAACCTTATTATCAGTCAAAGATAATCAGACAAAAAAAATATCAAAACCAATCTAGCCCTGTATGAAAAAGTGTTTGCTCCCTAAATCTCATAACTTGGTTGATCACTCTTGGCGGCAACAACTGCAATTAAGCTTTACCGATAACTGTCATTGAGTCTTTCACATCTCTGTGGAGGAATTTTCTTCCACTCTTCTTTACAGAAAAGTTTTAATTCAGACACATTGGAGGATTTTCCAGCATAAACATACTGTTTAAGCTCATCCACAGCATCTCAATCAATCAGACTTTAACTAGACCCTCCAAAACCTTAATTTAGGTTTTTTTAAGCCATTCAGAGGTGCTGGACTTGTTTGTGTGCTTTGGGTCATTGTCCTGCTGCAGAACACCAGAGCTTGAGGTCACGAACAGATGGCCGAATATTTAGTCTCCTTCAGGATTATCTGATAAACAGCAGAATTCCTGCTTCCATCTATTACAGAAAGCCCCAGATCATCACACACACACACACACACACACACACTACCACCACCATGTTTTACTACATTCAGTATGATGTTCTTTTTCTGAAATTATGTGTTTTATAGTTTAACACCAGATGTAACAGGACACACACCTTCCAATAAGTTCCACTTTTGTCTCGTCAGTCTAAAGAATATTTGTGTTGTGTTTGATGTTAGTTGGTAAATGTGAGACGGGTGGTTGTGTTGTGTTTGATGTTAGTTGGTAAATGTGAGACGGGTGGTTGTGGTGTGTTTGATGTTAGTTGGTAAATGTGAGACGGGTAGTTGTGTTGTGTTTGATGTTAGTTGGTAAATGTGAGACGGGTGGTTGTGGTGTGTTTGATCAGCAGTGTTTTTTATCTTGGAATTCTCCAATGGAGACCATTTTCACCCAGTCTCTTTCTTATTATTGAATCATTAACACTGATCTTAACTGAGGCGAGTGAGATCCTGCAGTTCTTTAAATGTTGTTCTGGGTTCTTTTTGGACCTCCTGGATGAGTTGTTCATGCCCTTTTGAGTAATATCAGTCAGTCGGCCGGTCACTCCTGGGAAGGTTCACCAGTGTTCCATCATGTTTTCTCCATTAGTGAACAATAGTGAATCACTGTCATTCTCTGGAGTCCCAAAGCTTTAGAAATGACTCTATAACCTTTTCCAGACTGATAGATGATCAATGACTTTGTTTTCTCATCTGTTGTTGAATTTATTCAGATGGGCGTATAATAATAATGTGCTGCTTTTTGAGATCTTTTATCTGCTTCATGTTGTCAGTAAGGTTCTATTTAAGTGATTTCTAGATGATTCTACAGGTCTGGCAGTAATCAGGCCTGATTGTGGTTCGTAGTGAAATTAAACTCAGCTTTAAATAAGTGTGATTAATCACCGTTAATTTATGGGGGGTTTATATTTACTCATGTCATTTTTGTCTGATATTAAAGTTTGGTTGAAGTTTGGTTGCCACTGTATATTCAGTCTCTTCAATGAAATTCTCAGTTCTCTTCTGTTTATGTTTCTGTTTGTCCACAGAGCTGCCATGATGAGGAGGAAGATGAAGAGGAGGAAGTGAAGAGTTTTGAAGTAGGTGGCGTCTTCCTTTAGCCTATAGCCTCTGTCCTCATCCCACATACATTAATACTGATGCAGTAATATGTGGGCATCCCACTCTTACGCTGCTTTTAAAGATTGCATGATGAGTCTTTAACGTTCTGTCTGATCCACCTTCCTCCACGTTTTGTTTTTGGTGGTTTAGATTCCTGTAGAATAGATGCTACTTTGTGCTCAACTGCTTATGTTGTCCACACTTACATTTGGCCTTGAGCTTAGTCTAGATCTGAACTTCTTAATTCCTGAATAGACTTAAATTCCTAAGTATTCACCCTGTACTGTAGGCCTGTGTTTATGTGTGTGTCTGTGGTTGGTTTTTGTCAATTTATCATCAGCAAACAGCAGCAACCCAGTTCTAAGGCTGTAACAGAACATAACCCACATTTTCTTGATACAACGAACACAACAAAATGTGTGATGACATGTCTCTCCAAACCATCACTGATCATCAGTAAATTTTACATTTCATTTGTAAATCAAGGTTCATGAAGAGTCTGGAGGAAGAGTGGAGAAACACACAGTCCAAACTGCTTGAGGTCTAGTGTGAAGTTTCCACCAATCAGTGATGGTTTGTTTGGAGAGACATGTCATCTGCTGGTGTTGATCCACTGTGTTCTATCAGGTCCAAAGTCAGTGCTGTGTTTTTCTGAAAATTCCGCTGAAAACTTTTATGGAGATGCAGATTTTATTTTTCAGCAGGACTTGGCACACTGCCCACAGTACTGCCAAAAGTACCAATTGGTCTTATATAATATTCAAATTTTCTGAGACACTGATTTTTGGGTTTTCATTGGCTGTAAGCCATAATCATAATCAACAATAAAAGAAATAAACTCTTAAAATAGATCACTCTGTGTTTAATACATCTATATAAAATATGAGTTTCACATTTTGAACTGATTTGCTGAAATAAAGTCATTTTTTTAAGATGTACCTGTACTGTAGTGTTAATGTTCTTAAAGGCCTTAGAACTGATTGGCTGCTTTTGTGTTAGAATGGCTAACGATCATCACCAGGCTGTTCTAGAGGCTTCCATGGTGTTGGTTCCACACCCCACCCATCTGTGTTTTAATTCCAGCTAGTTAAAGAGAATCAGACTCAGGGTGAAATATGAATTGACCACGTTTTGTTTCCGCAGCGCGATATTATGAAAGATTTAAGCATCAAAATTTCCAGCAAAGAAGAGCAATCTCTGGTAACCAAGCTAAATGTCTTTATTGGTTGCTTTTCTTTTGGAGTTTATACTTCCTTTCGAAGCCATCTGCAATCCGTCATCTGTTCACCCCCTGGTATTTTTTAACTTGGATATTCAAGAGAAAAAAAAAGAAACATGATCAGTTGGACCTGTCGTCTTTTTGTTCGTTTTTCTGTCTTTCCCTGTTCCCTCCATCCAGACCCATGCCGCAGGACACGCTGGCCGCTTGCTGTGTTTTTGCCGTGGCTGCTTTAGCTTTAGCCTCACCGGCGCAGTGGTTTCTGATTTAAAGGAGATTGTGTGGCCTTCTTTATGCTAAGCTTTCAGCTCCCATGTCTCACAGCTTATGCCGCTATTTTGTGACACGTGACACATTAATCAGCAACGTCCACGTTTTCCATTGATACTGTATGTGTTGTACTTTTTAAATGGTGCAGTTTACACTTCGAACTTTTTAGTCCATATGAAATTGGAACACAGCTTGTTTTAATGAAGCACCAGTCAAACGTTTGGAAACACCTTTCTATTTAATACTTTTATTTTATTTTTTCTTTTCCCTATGTCATGAATGAGTAGTGAAGTGATTTAGACTATGAAGAAACACATAAGGAATCATGTTGTAACTTGTTAAAACATGTGTTTAAAAAAAAACAAAATACTAAGTAAGCATTTAGGTGCTTTTATCTGGGGAGCTGTTAACTTGCAGTTTCTGAGGCTGGTAACACTAATGAACTTATCCTATACAACAAAGGAAACTCTTGCTCTTCCTTTCCTGGGGCAGTCTTGATGAGTGCCAGTGTCATCATCATAACATTTTGGATGGTCTTTTTTTGCAATTGCACTTAAAGATACTTTTAAAAACCACAACTGATGCTCTCAAACACATTAAAAAGGCAAGAAATTCAAGTAATTAACTCTTGATGAGTTCAGCACAGCTGTTAACTGAAAGCCTGAATTCCAGGTGACTCATAATCCAGCCAATTTATCTAAGCAAGAGGTGCTACTTTGAAGAATCAGAATATTTTTAAACTAATCAATTCCATATGTTTTTCTTCATAGTCTGGATGACTTTAGTATTAACCTACAATACAGAACATTTTAAAATAATGAAAAAAAACCCACTGAATTTAGGTGTGTCCAAACTTTTGACTGGTTCTCTACTTCAGAACTTTGGTTTTGATATCGAACCTGAAGGAATAAAATTAAACCGCAGGAAGACACCTTTTAACTTTTTACTTTAAGATTAATTAGTTTACTGCTCAAGGAAATTAAGGGAACACTTAAATCACACAGTGGATTAGGATAATTAAAAAAAATTCAGGCTGACGCTCATTGTTATTTTGCCAGTGAACTGGTAGTTTCCTCTGCTGGTAGCTGCACCGTTAAAATAGCAATCCACCAAAGTCAGAGCTCACCTGGCTCTTAAAGGGAATGATGAGCAAGTGACACACTGATTGGTTTATTTCACGTCACGCCCAAAATTAACCACGCCCATGATTTTTGTCTTTCGAGCCGCGCAAGGTTTACTTTTCTTGATGTTATGATAGCAAAGACATGCTGACACACCTATAAATCAAGCTGCACAGTGCACAGTTCACAGCTTGCCTATAGATCAATAAAATAGGGCCCAAAGTGTTGCCTTAATTATTTTGAGCACTGTATTTACTAAATCATATTTGCCTAATACTTTACTTATGTTGTAAGCTTGACCTTTTCTGTAAAAGTTAAGACTCCCAATGATAAAGGTGTTTTCTTTTTAGCGTCTGTATATATTAAAAGAAAGTAATATAACTAAACGTATACAACAGAAACAATTTATCTTTTATAAGCTTTGATAAACATGAGTAGAGAGGATTTCGGACTTTCAGGCTGTAAAACCTTCACTGAACACCAGAGCAGTGTAGAGATCCAGGAGCACAGCAGCAGTGTGTTCAGCATGCTGATTTCTTTATTCCTGCTTCTTTCTATCCTTTTATCTGCTTTCCTCCTGCAGGAGAAAGAGATGGAGAAGCAGAAGCTGCTGTATCAGCAGGCTCGACTACATGACCGAGGAGCTGCTGAGATGGTGCTGCAGACCATAAGCGCCAGCAAAGGTACATCAAACTCCTTAAATTATCTCTTACCAAATATATCAAAGAGTTTTCAATTCTTCTTCTTCTTCTCTGTCTTTTCCTTCTTCCTGCTGTTCTTCCTCTTCTTCGTCCTCTTCCTCTTGTTCTTCCTCTTGTTCTGTTTCCTCTTCTTTTACTTTCTCTTCTTCTTCTTCATTTTCTTCTTCTATTCTTCCTCTTCTTTGTCCTCTTCTTCTTGTTGTTCCTCTTGTTTTTTTCCTCTTCTTTTTCTTTCTCTTCTTCTTCTTCCTCCTCTTCTTCATCTTTTTCTTCTACCTCTTCTTTCTCTTCCACTTCTTCGTCTTACACCTCTTCTTTTTCTTCTTCTTCTTGTTCTTCTTCTTCTGCTTCCTCTGCGTCCTCTTCTTCTTCTTACTATTCTTTTTCTTCGTTATATTTTTCATCTTCTCATTCTTCCTCCTCTTCTTCCTTTTTTCCTCTTCCTCCTCTTCTTCTACTTCCTATTCTTCTTCTTTCACTTCTTCTTCCTCTTCTTCTTCTTCTTTTTTTCTTCTTTTCCTACTTCCTCCTCTTCTTTTTCTTCTTTTTCTTTTTTTTCTTCTTCTTCTTCTCCTTCTTCCTCCTCTTCTTCATTTTTTCCCTCTTCCTCCTCTTCTTTTACTTCCTCTTCTTCTTCTTTCACTTCTTCTTCTTCTTTCACTTCTTCTTCCTCTTCTTCTTCTTCTTCTTTTTCTCTTTAGCAGAAAGAAGAAAATAGACTCGGGTCAAGATTGTGATGTTCTTTTACTTTTTAAACGGTTAATACAGGCCAGGGGGGAGGTTGATTTTATGTTTTATGATGCAATGGACAATCATGTTGGGTTTGAAAATGTGTGGGACTATGATGGAATTTTATGTAAAATATTAAATGGTGAAATCATTTTTAATGACCTTTTAGCATAAACCAACCTGTTTTTATGTAACTGATGGTCTGTTTTAACTATTATTGTTAATAAAGTGTGGTTAAAACTCAAACTCTTTTTCTTCTTCCTCCTCTTATTATTTTTCTTCTTCTTTTTCTTCTTACTCCTCTTCTTCTTCTTCTTCTTCTATTGGGGTGAAATATAATTGGGTCTCAGTTAAGGGAGCGTCATTAAACAGTCATGTCTGTGTTATGATAGTAAGTGTGGGTTTGTTCTGATCTGTTCTGCAGGTGAGATGGGACTGATGGTGGCGTCCACACTGAAGCTTGGTATTGCCGTCCTGAATGGTGGAAACTCCACTGTACAGCAGGTACACGGTTGGATGTGGATGTTGATTTGTGCTTTGTGTTTTTTTAAACCCCAGAATAAGTCCTGGGATGTAATATGTATATTTATTGTATTGTTGTGGCAGTTACTGATTGGGGCTTTAAAAATTCGGTACTACTTAAAAATAAGACTACCTTTATAAAGGGTTTATAAATGTTTTTTTACAATAAGTTTATTAATGGTTACTAGTTAGGTTGTAAATGCCTAAAAAATCATTAATAATCAGTTATAACACATACGTAGAAAGGGCAACAATGACCTGTTGTTTGCCAAATAGTGAACCCACAGCCATCTATAATGTTGTCCTTTCTACGTATGTGTTATAACTGATTATAAATTATTTTTAGGGCATTTACAACCTAATAAGTAACCATTAATAAACTAATTGTTAACTATTTATAAACTCTTATATAGAGGTAGTCTTATTTTAAAGTGGTACCAAAAATTCTCTAACTCTGTAAAAAAAAAACTGTAATTTCTCTAATAATCTTTTTCTCTCCACTGGTAGAAAATGCTGGATTATCTGAAGGATAAGAAGGATGTGGGATTTTTCCAGAGCCTGGCGGGACTGATGCAGTCCTGCAGGTAAGACTGAGTTTATCAGCAGAGATTAAACTCATACTAACCTAAATTAAAATACTGAAAAAATATACATTTTCAAATGTGACATATAGAAGGATAATGGTGCTTCTTTCAGGAGATAAATATAAATACAGAAAATGTATAAAAAATCTATTATTTTACTGGAGAAGATTCTGTTCATTATTTACACTTAGAATCACCCTAAATTATTAGACCTGTACATTCAGCTAAACAGTGGCATGATTTGACCTGTGTGTCCATCTCTTTGTCTGTCTGTCTGTGTTTGTCTGTTTGTTTGTTTCTGTGTGTTTGTCTGTCTAATTGTTTGTTTGTTTGTTTGTCTGTCTGTGTCTGTTTGTCTGGATGTATGTTTGTTTGTCTGTTTGCTTGTTTGTTTGTCTGTCTGTCTGTGTCTGTTTGTCTGGATGTATGTTTGTTTGTCTGTTTGTCTGTCTGTCTTTGTCTGGTTGTTTGCTTGTTTGTCTGTCTGTTTATCTGTCTGTTTGTTTGTTTGTTTTTCTTTGTCTATCTGTCTGTCTATCTATCTGTCTGATTGTTTGTTTATGTGTCTGTTTGTCTGTCTGTTTGCTTGTCTGTCTATCTGTTTGTCTGTCTTTTTGTCTGTCTGTTTGTTTGTTTGTGTTTGTCTTTTTGTTTGTGTTTGTCTGTCTGTCTGTCTGTATGTTTGTTTGCTTGTTTGTTTGTCTGTCTGTTTGTTTGTCTTTATTTGTCTATCTGTCTTTCTATCTATCTGTCTGCTTGTTTGTTTATCTGTCTGTTTGTCTGTCTGTTTGCTTGTCTGTCTATCTTTTTGTTTGTCTGTCTTTTTGTCTGTCTGTCTGTTTGCTTGTCTGTCTGTCTGTCTGTTTGTTCGCTTGTTTGTCTGTCTGTTTGTTTCTCTGTCTGTTTGTGTGTGTTCGTCTGTCTAATTGTTTGTTTGTCTGTCTGTTTGTCTGCCTGTCTGTCTGTCTGTTTGTTTGTTGTATTTGTTACAGCGTTCTGGACCTGAATGCTTTTGAGAGGCAGAATAAAGCTGAAGGTTTGGGCATGGTGACAGAAGAAGGATCAGGTATGTTTATAATCATTTATAACGGCTTATTACTGTTGTTATACTGCATTTATTACTGCCATCACAGTATTCACATACGGTATCTAATAGATAATAATGCTAACTTTTCTTCATTTATATTTCTAAGGTTTAGTATTTATATCAGATTTATAGATGTTTCCAGTGTTCACTCTAGACTATTCATCACACATTTATCCAAACCCATTTCCACGTCTTGTTTTTTATGTTAATATCGTTTAATATGTTTAATATTGATTTAGATAAGGAATTATTCAGCCAGGGTTCCTGGTTTTCGGTGTACATGTCGGTTACATCTTTGTAACATTGTTTATTTGTTTGTTTTTTATTATTGTTTAATATTATTATTATGTGTATGAATGTGGATCAGATGTGTTTGATTTCTTTAACGTCTTTTTTGCATTTGTAATCATTAATAATCCACAGATTAGTTTGATCAATGATAATCCACAGTCCGAGACTACACGTCTTCATCCCAGCTGTTTATGATATTTTGAAAGGTGTTGATGTAGCTGTCAGTCATTAAGGGTACCATGACAAAGAAGAAATCTTGGAACGTAAGAACGGTCATGAATATATTTATGTTTATTTATAGATATAGTAGTGCATTTAAAAAAATTCTAATATCATTGAAAAGTTACTTTATGTGAAACTCATATATTATATATATATGTATTAAACACAGAGTGATCTATTTTAAGTGTTTATTTCTTTTATTGTTGATGATTATGAAGCTTACAGCCAATGAAAACCCAAAAATCAGTGTCTCAGAAAATTTGAATATTATATAAGACCAATTGGTGCTTTCGGCAGTACTGTGGACAGTGTGCCAAATCCTGCTGGAAAATGAAATCCATTAGTAATATCAAGTCTAAAGTCAGTGCAGTTTTGTTTTCCCACAAAATCTTACAGCACTTCATGCTTCCTTCTGCTACTGACAACTTTTATGGAGATGAGGATTTCATTTTCCAGCAGGACTTGGCACACTGCCCACACTGTGTACCAAAAGTACCAATTGGTCTTATATAATATTCAATTTTTCTGAGACACTGATTATTGGGTTTTCATTGGCTGTAAACCATAATAGATAGATAGATCACTCTGTGTTTAATACATCTGTATAATATATGAGTTTCACATTTTGAATTGAATTACTGAAATAAAGTAACTTTTCAATGATATTCCATTTTTTAAATGCACTTGTATATTTATTTTAGCTGTTACTCTTGCTTTGCTGATAATTGATCCCCCATTGAAAATGTCACGTCGTCAGATTGGCGCTCTACAGTATATAAACCCTGTTTATATCCTCTCTGTTGTGTTATTGTCTGATTAGAGTTACTGGAGTTCCAGTTCTGTTTGATTCTTCATTTTAACTCGAAATGAAGTTCAGGTCCTGCTCCTATTGTTGCAGTTTGTTTCTTTTTCCATGATTTGTGCCCTTCTTTTTTGTCATAATACCCTATTATTAAATCAGAGGCATGTGCTGTCTTTTATTGATCTATCAGACAATTCTTTGTATTTCGTTTGGATTCAGTCATCTACGTTCCTGCTAAAAAACAAAGACAATTCATTTGATTCAATTGAAACAATAGAGCAATAGTGATGTTTCCAGAATGATAAACCTACTACTTTGAATTAAATCAAAGGAATCAAAGGAATGTATTTATTTATTATTAATTATCACTATCTGAGTATAATTCTATAAAATAATTCTACTTATAATAATAAAATCCGTCTAATCCTTATAATATCATTATATTCAAAGATAAAGAGTCAGGATCTTGTTATTTACAATATATAAATTGTCTCTTAAAAGAACAATATATAATACCACTCTACAGTATAGCAAGTTTATGTATATTAAGTTGCTTGTCTGTTACAGTAATCTATTCTTATAAATTTCATATTAGTATTTTATTATTATTTTTGTTATTATTAAACAAATAAACTAGTGTTCAAAACTTTGGAATCAGTGTTTTGTTTAACTATTCAAAAATATTGTCAATGAAAATTTTGTTAGATTTTTATTTATTATTTTTTGTTTTTTAAGATTTCACTGTATAAACTGATTCTAATTTACATTACCGAAAAATTTGGAATATCTATCAATCCCCAATTTGAAAGGCCAATTTGAAAAGATCCCATCTACTCATTAGGAGTCTCATTTGAATGAGCGCAGCCACCTGAGATACATGTGAAGTCAGACTCCGCCCCTCTTTTGTAGCTGCAGCCAATCAGTGCAGCATCACAGTGGGCTCAGGGGAAAGTGCCGGATCCCCAGCTCTGATACATCAGCTTACAGATGCCTGTACCGAACAGCATTACAATGGGAGTGATAAGGGGATAGAGCGCCACCTGATGTACCTACCCAGAGAGAAACAGCATGACTGTACTCTCTTGGAGTCCGGCTGCTGATGGAGAACAGCAAATCTCGAATGAAATGCTGAATTTCCCGGGTTCAGAGTGGTCCAGCTGACTGAAGCACTATCTGTAAGCCAGAGTCCAAGAGAGTACAGTAGGTCATGCTGCTTCTCCATCAGCAGCCGGAGTCAGAGAGAGAGAGAGAGTACAGTAGGTCCAATGCTTTTCAGCAGAGGGAACTGACCTGCTTGTTCATGCTGTAAAGATCGTGATCAGCTCATTTAAAGATCGGGTTAGGGTTAGGTAGATAAAGATTGTTGATAAAGAAATCGTGCTGTAAGTCCATGTGTGCATAAAGATAGCAATGAACGTCTGACTGTAGATATCAGTCTAGATACTAGTGATTGTGGGAGTCCTAATGTGTGGGTGGGGAAACTGGCCTTTCACTTTGGAGATCATTGCTATTGAGAGGGTGTATTAATGAATGAATTAATAAAATAAATGACACAGTATATAGCACCTTTCTAGTCATCCAACGATGCTTTTCAATCATGTTCTACCAGATAATGGGGTAAAATTACCAATTGCATCATTTAATTTGGTGAAGGGGCACATATGATTTACATAAATACTAAAATATTAATATAGCAAGAGATTCCAAACTTCTGAGCACTAGTTCATGTAAGCTTTATAACTCTTTATAACACTTTTCTAGGCTTTAGAGTCTCATATCAGAGTTCAGCAGCTCGGTAGAAGACGATTCAGATTTTTCTGGAATGCTGATGATTGAATCCAAGTTCATCTTTTCCCACAAAAAAAAAAAAAAAAAATCAAAGTTTGACCTTGTAATCTGTTTGACCTCTCACTCTTTTCTTTCCTTTTTTCTTTTTTCTTCTTTTGGGTTCATGTACTGTCTCCCCCTCCTCAGTCATCACCCATGAGCGTGGTAATTATGCACTTATGCCATTTTGCTGTGGTTTTAGCTTTGTGTCTGATCTGTTCAGGTCCTAAGCCTTTATACGTGTCCCATCACGTAACTGCCCCCTCCCCCCCCCCAACACACACACACACTGGCACCACACACCACCTACCATCAATGGCCCTGCCCCTGCTCTGCAGTCCCGCCCCTCAGTCGACCCTGTAGCGCCCCCTTCAGGCCCCTCTCGGAGCTGCACCTTTTTCCTATGTTGCTCTCAGACTGCCATCCTCCGGCAGACCTGTAGCCAATCACGTGCTTGTTTTTGCCTCCCCCTCAGGATTTGCACAGTTTCAGGCACGCTAGATGTAAGAGCAGTTAGGTGTTTTGAAGCCACCCCGACCCTTTCCCCTTATTGGTTCCGTCACGTCTAGTAACGTCCAGTAATGTCCAGTAGGGCTGGGCGATATGACTTCGTAAAATTATCGGTATCTTGATATGCTTGAGGAAAATGTCAATACACAATACAGCTCTGGAAAAAAATAAAGAGACCACTTCAGTTTCTGAATCAGTTTCTCTGATTTTGTATTTATAGGTTTATGTTTATGTAAAATTAACATTGTTGTTCTATTCTATAAACTACAGACATTTGTCCCAAATTCCAAATAATACCATTGTCATTTAGAGCATTTATTTGCAGAAAATGAGAAATGGCTGAAATAACAAAAAAGTTCATATTCATAAAGTTTTAAGAGTTCAGAAATCAATATTTGGTGGAATAACCCTGGGTTTTAATCACAGTTTTTTTTCCCATGCATCTTGGCATGTTCTCCTCCACCAGTCTTACACACTGCTTTTGGATAACTTTATGCCTTTACTCCTGGAGCAAAAAGCAGTTCAGTTTGGTTTGATGGCTTGTGATCATCCATCTTCCTCTTGATTACATACAGAGGTTTTCAATTTGGCAAAATCAAAGAAACTCATCATTTTTAAGTGCTCTCTTACTTTTTTCAGAGCTGTATATCTGAATAGTACATATCCAAGTTATGCATACTATATACAGCGATTGATCATACTTTATTATTATCCTCCTTTCACCCTTTCAGAACCCACAGTATAAAAAACACCACAGAGCAGCTATTATTATTATTATTATTATTATTATTATTATTATTATTATTATTATTATTATTTGGTGGGTCATTATTATTCTCAGCACTGCAGTGATTAGCAGTGATTAGCATGGTGGTGGTGTATGAGGTGTTAGTGAGTGTTGAGCTGGTGGTACAGTGAGTGGATCAGATACAGCAGTGATTAGCAGTGATTAGCATGGTGGTGGTGTATGAGGTTTTAGTGTGTGTTGAGCTGGTGGTACAGTGAGTGGATCAGATACAGCAGTGATTAGCAGTGATTAGCATGGTGGTGGTGTATGAGGTGTTGGTGTGTGTTGAGCTGGTGGTACAGTGAGTGGATCAGATACAGCAGCGATTAGCAGTGATTAGCATGGTGGTGGTGTATGAGGTGTTAGTGTGTGTTGAGCTGGTGGTACAGTGAGTGGATCAGATGCAGCAGTGCTGCTGGAGTTTTTAAACACTGTGTTTAATCTCTGCAGTGCTGAGAATAACCACCCACCTGCCAAATAAAAATAATAATAATAATAATAATAATAATAATAATAATAATAATAATAATAATAATAATAATAATAGCTGCTCTGTGGTGGTTTTCTATCCTGTAGGTTCCTCTGTAACCTTTGTATCATGTGCTATAATACACTATTCTCATTGATATTCACAATATATTGCCCAGCCCTAATGTCCAGTAATGTCCAGTAGTGTCCAGTCCCATCCCCCCGTCCCGCCCCCCTGTCCTGTCCCTGGTCTCTTGCCGGAGTTTCTGGGCGTTTTGGTGTTTTAGTGGACAGTCTGTGTGGTGTATTTCCTCTCTGTGCTACGTCTCGTTGGACTCGTGGCTTTACCTGGCTGCACCGATGTGTCCGAGCGAAGGGTCCCTCCGTAGCCCTCGTCCCTCCACCCCGTCCCCCTCCACCCAATCGAAACCTCCTGTTCTTTTCCTTCTACTTCTATCTCCTCCTCCTCTTTCTCCTCTTCGTCTTCTTCCTCCTCTTCCTTCTCTTCTACTTCCTCTTCTTCTTTGTCTTCCTGCTCCAGGCTGTTCAGTCTCTGTGTTCTGTGGCGTTTTCCTTCTACTTCTATCTCCTCCTCCTCTTTCTCCTCTTCGTCTTCTTCCTCCTCTTCCTTCTCTTCTACTTCCTCTTCTTCTTTGTCTTCCTGCTCCAGGCTGTTCAGTCTCTGTGTTCTGTGGCGTTGTTCTCGCCGTTACTTTAGTTTGTTTGTTTGTTTGTTCGTTTGTTTATTAGGTGTTCTTTTTCCTCCACATTTCTTTTTCCTTTCCTTTTTCCCTGAGTGAAACTTGGTTTGGTTTGAATCCGTTGTTTTGTTTCTTATCCGACAATCAGTGTTGTGTTCTTCCAACCTCTTCTCTTGTTCCATCCACGTTTTTCTGTTCAGTGGTTCCATCCTCCACTCCAACACTTTTACGAGTGCGGTCGTACATTTCGGCCGGTAACGAGAATGATAGACCAGAGGAAGTCTAACCAAATCAAACCTTTTCATCCACAGATCTTTTTCTGTTCTTGTTTTCCGGCAGGATTATGAGATAACCACTTTGTACTAAAAGTGTACTATTGGTAAAGTTGATATATAGAGTTGCATTGTTATTAAGATATAGTATGGTAGTATATGACTATAGTATTATATAAACTAATAGTAAGTCAATATAAAAATGCAGTAGAGTTGAATATGTTCTGTTGCATGTTAAGTACGAGGCAGCTCCAGAGATGCTGTGGAATCGCAGTGTGTAAATCGATGAGTTTGTGAGGCTTCTGTTCTGGTTTATCATCGTATGAAACAGAACAAATAAGCCTGAAAGTGCTTCATCTCAATCTTCAGTCATTGTACGTAAAATAAAAGAGTGGGTGGATTAGTTTTTACGTTAGTGTGCCATTTAATACACTCATTTTATCAATAAAACTATATGTATATATATATTTGCATCCAGAAGGAAGTGTAGGAATGTAATATAAAATTAAATATACTTCTTTTTAATTGAGCTAAACTGCTGGTAAGGTGCAGCTTAATCTGATATATTAGCATTATAATATACTGCTATAAACATGCGCTGTCTGTGCTGCTGCTCCATGCTGTTTACACACTAAGAGTACGCTTCAAATAATAATAAACAAACTTATCAACTCATGCGGACCATGTGAAAACGCTCTTTTATACTCAGCTAATTAAGTTTTAATACAGAAATCCTTACAATCAAGCTGAGATGTTTACAATAAAGCAAAAAAAAAAAGATTCCTTTATCAAATTTATCATGCTTTATTTATTCCAGTATATACTAGTATTTTAATTGAATTAAATATAATTGCATTTTACGGTTCTTACATTAATTCTTTTAATTACATTTAAATATCCACTATAAATACTTGTCTTAAAAAAGAACAAGTGCGATTAATCGCAGTTAATCACAGAATATTGTTATGATTAATCTGATCATTTTTTTTAACGATTAACACCACTAGTTTAAAATGCTAATATAATACAATATTACAAATTAATTAAGAATGGCTTACTTCTGTATGTTGCACATATATATTAAAACTGTCATATTAGTATACTGTATGTGGTATTTCTACTCATTATCTATTGTTCCTGATAACTTCTGGTAACTGGTATCTTCCTTCCAAATCACATTACAATCCTACACTTACTTCTGGTTGCATCTATTTGTTTGATGATGAGTGTGTCAGCACTTTCTCAGACGACTCTTTGGTAGAGAAAATAAAGTAAATAAGTTTAAACAGCACTAATATAATGTTGTTTATTCAAGACAAGTAACACGCAGACTGAAGCTAAGCACTTTCAAGCTAATTTGATGTAACACAAGTATAGCTTCTGTGATATTAGCTAGACCTGTGCTCATAATTGTCAGAACTGTATTTTGTAATTGAACTCATTTCAGATTCACTCTTGGACGGTGCCCATATTCATTAACCATGAGAAGCCTGCATGGTTAATGCAGCATTTTATTCCCAGCAACGCCTCTCCAGCTTTCAGATCTACTGAAAATACTGTAAATGTACGGTAACTTTGCTATATAGTACAAAGTTAGACTTGAGTTTTATATATATATATATATATATATATATATATATATATATATATATATATATATATATATATATATATACCGTATTTTTCGGACTATAAGGCGCACTTAAAAACTTTTAATTTTCACAAAAATTGACAGTGCGTCTTATAATACGGTGCGCCTTTTGTATGGATTTTACTCGTCAGGTTGTAAGGAGCAGTAAACACACACTCCGTGCAGCGTTATACAGAGTTTCAGCGCTATACAGAGTCCAGAGCCGTGCAGCTCCGAGGCTGGAGCAGCAAATAGCATTAGCTAGCTTATTCACTGTTCAGAGATCAGTATTATCTAAATTTTACCCGTCAGGTGTAAGGAGCAGTAAACACACACTCCGTGCAGAGCCGTGCCGCTCCGAGGCTGGAGCAGCAATAGCATTAGCTAGATGCTAACCGCTTAGCTTGCTAGCTTTTTCACTGTTCAGAGATCAGTATTTTCTAAATTTAGCACTTTTAATACTGCTGGAGCAGTATTATTAGAGTTAGATGCTAATCGCTAAGCGTTCACCGTTCAGAGGTGAGTTATCGGCCTGTAAGTCTGTGCTGCTTTGCCTGGCTAGCATTAGCTAGATGCTAAGCGCTAACTCTCTCAGAGGTGAGTTTTATCAGCCTGTAATCTGCTTGTTTACCGTGTTAAAACAAGCTACGGGGGACGAATCGCTAGCTAATATCTCACTGTCTTACCAGAACACGCAGGATTACTCAGTGTAACGCTGTCGTTTAAGTTTGGGTTAACTTTACTAGTTTAGGTGACTAGCTAGCGTGCTAGTGGATAGCTATGCTAACGCTGGTGCAGCAAGCCTTAGTGGACATCTGGAAATCTAAGCTTACTGTAAATAAACTGAAGCACGTTACTCACCCAAATAAACAGTTTTCAGGAGAGGAATCTGTGTAGATTAATATCCAGCACTCGTTTGACTTTGAAAGAGCTAGATTTGTATACTGAGACGCTCCACCGGCAAGCGACCACCCCCGGTGGGGGAAGGGAAACATGGCGCCACCCCTGTTCACTTTGATATAGGCACCCTTTCTAGTGTCACTTAACGCGCCTTATAATGCGATGCGCCCTATGTATGGAAAAATAGCAGAAAATAGGCGTTCTTTGATAGTGCGTCTTATAATACGGTGCGCCTTATAGTCCGAAAAATACGGTATATATATATATATATATATATATATATATATATATATATATATATATATATATATATATAGGATGATAATACCTCTGAGTTTAGCACAGTTAGTGGGTGATGCTAATTAGAGATGGGACCGATCCGATACAGTATCGGTATCGGGGCCGATATTGACGTAATTTAACATATCAGATATCGGGTGACCACAGCTGATCCACTTACCGATCCATATTCCAGTCCACAGCTTGAGCTGGACAATAAACCATTACATTAACACGAAACGCATCACTGATCCGGATTCCAGTTCCACAGTTTACCCAAAAACCCCCAGCAGCTTCAGTCTGAGGCTGACTGAGTAAAATTTTACTGTTTATCTACAAAAAATGTTGATTTATCTGGAGATTTTTTTTACTTTAGAAGCACAGAACAGCAAAACGGCTACATGTAATAGTTGTAAATTCAGCATCTGAGGGGTGAACAGATTAACACCAGCAGTCTGTTAGCCTAGCTAGCACTAGCACCAACAGCTGCATGTTGTAAAGGTAACTTAATTACTACAGACTGGAGTAAACTATAGTCATAATCCACATATCCTATAAAACAACAGCATCTACAAACACTAACCAGCACAAACACACCCATCTGTTATTAAAAACTGTGATTAATTTAGTTCAGAAATGCAGTTAGCATCGCCAGTTAGCTGTTAGCCATCTCCTTTAAGATCTGCAGTCTGTTAGCCTAGCTAGCACTGGGTTGACAGCTGCATTCTGGTGTTGCAACGGTAACAACTACAGACTGGATTAAACTATCGTCATAATCCACATATCCTATAAAACCACAGTATCTACAAACACTAACCAGCACAAACACACCCATCTGTTGGTAAAAACAGAGATTAATTTAGCTTGGAAATACAGTTAGCATCGCCAGTTAGCCGTTAGCCATCTCCATCAACACCAGCAGTCTGTTAGCCTACCTAGCACAGAGCCGATTGCAGCATTCCGGCATTGTGAATGTAATAATTAACTAATTAAAATGAAGTACAGCTATAATCCACATGGAATATTTAACCACAGATCCTTTCCACTCTAACCAGCACTAGGAAATCAATCAGTTATTAAAAAACTGTGATTAATTCAGATCGGAAATACAGTTAGCATCGCCAGTTAGCCGTTAGCCATCTCCATTAATATCTGCAGTGTGTTAGCCTAGCTACCACTAAACCAACAGCTGCACTCCGGCATTGTGAAGGTAATAAGTAACTATCTCAAGTGAACTACAGTCATAATCCACATCGAATATCAAACCACAGATCCTCCCCACTCTAACCAGCACTAAGAAATCAATCTGTTATTGAAAAAGACTGATTAATTCAGCTCGGAAATAACTACAGTTAGCATCACCGGTTAGCCGTTAGCCATTGCAGCTAATCCACTACGCTACGTGTCAAAATATAAGTCTCCTTCACAACCACTGCAAAAAGATAAGTCTATAGCCCTGTATTTAATATTTAATGTATTTAATATTTTACTTTTTTTTTACAAAATTTAATACAAATTAATATATTTAATTTTAAAGAAAACTATTGTGTTTGTATATAAAGTGTGTCAAATAAATGACCTTGGAAAGCATTTACATTAATTGCCCTTGTTATTATGTAACCTTAATCATAGCACTAATAATAAACCCTTTCATCTGTATTTTAATTGGTATCGGTAGTTTTATATCAGTTTTATATCGGAATTGGACCTAAAAAAAAAATATCAGTAAAGCTTTATTGCTGTTGTTATTAGATTTTATGTTATTAGATGTTATTACATTTAGGGGGCAAACACTTTTTCACACAAGTTTTTTTTTTACTTTAATAAATAAAATATTATTTTAAAAAGGGCTTTTTATATTTATTTAGGGTATCTGATATTAAAGTTTCTTTGGTAATCACAAAATATCCGTATGATAAAAAAGCAAAAACATAATACTTCTTCACATCACTGTATATGTAAATGTATATATTAGTGGATTTAATATTTTTTTAACAAAAATAATACATAGAAATAGAAACTTTGAGAACACATACTGTATATAAAAATAAATATTAGTAATATAAATATTAGTTAATCTAAATTAATCACCTTTATTATAAGGCCCAGAATGGAGGATTAGCATATCAGCTAACTAGTAATGCTAACTTTTTCTGAGCTGAATTAATGGCTGATGTTTGATAATAAAGGAATGTTGCTGTAATGGTTTGATTAGTAGGTTGATGAGTTGATATGTGGATTATGGCTATAGTTCACTTTACTCTTTAGTTATTGAATATGCACCATATTTGAATATGCACATAATGAAAATAGCTGTCACACTCCCTAAAAAATGAAGTTTATGTGCAAGCATAAAATTAAAATTTGCAATATCTGCTGTCAGGAAATCCAGTCTGGTCCTTAAAATACTAATAAAATACAGTATTTATACAGATATTGAACAGATCACATGATCTGAGCTGTATATCTGTATAGGATCAGAGTCTGAGGGGCTCAGGAATAAAATGCTGCTCTTTCCCCCATCGCCCACATGTTGTTCTGTACTCTGAGAGCCGGTAGTGTGTGCCATCAGTGTGTGTGGGTGTGTGAGGTGTCTGAGGGCAGTGCCAGCCCATGCCCCTCTCTCACACTCTGTAAGTGTGTGCGGCGCTGGGTTTGGGCTGAGGCCGTAACGCCCGTGTGCTCTGGTCTGGCCGTGCAGGCGAGAAGGTGATGCAGGACGACGAGTTCACCTGCGACCTGTTCCGCTTCCTGCAGCTGCTCTGTGAAGGACACAACTCAGGTGAGTAATGGTGCACTGCCCCCAGGTAGAGTGATACTGTGATGGAAATGTATTTGTTTAAGGTGATTCATAATCAATAAGGAGGGTAAATTATTCCTAAATCATGTACGTAATTTTGACTGAAGATACTGACAAGCTGCAGAGATTAGAATGTGCGTACGTGGCTCACATGGGAGTGCAGGACAGGTGACCACACGATCACATCCCTGAGGCATCAACCATAAAACATACGTGGCACAAGTTACTGACCAGTGTACTGGAAGGTTCTGGAAGCTACGTGTAAGCTTCACCCTCGCCCCAGGCTGTAGGAATGCACCGACCGACTGGTCAAGACAGGCCAGGTAATATACCAGGATATGTGGATTTTTTTATACCATATAAGGCAATGTTTTTTTACCATGTAAGGCAATGGCCTGAGGGGACCTAAAAAGGTTCAAATACCCTGAGATGTTGGCTGTACGGGGGGAGAGACTTGAACACATGCTTTGAAATGTATTCTGTCTTTTCTCCAATTAAATAATTGCTACTCACTTGATCCAGACTCAGATTTTTCGTGTTTGTTCTGTCACTAATCTTTATTTTCCACCACACTACACCTTCTGCTGCTATAAATAAAAATAAATCACATAAAAACACAAATTTTCCACTTTTCTTCCTAGAAAAAATTAAGAGACCACTTCAGTTTCAGAATCAATTTCTCTGATTTTCTATTAATAGGTTTAAGTCTGAGTAAAATGAACATTGTTGTTTTATTCTATAAACTACAGACAAACTTTCAGACCTCAAATAATAACCCTGGTTTTTAATCACAGTTTTCATGCATCATGGAAAAAAATAAGAGACCACTTAAAAATTATGCGTTTCTTTGATTTTACCAAATTGAAAACCTCTGGAATATAATCAAGAGGAAGATGGATGATCACAAGCCATCAAACCACCAAACTGAACTGCTTGAATTTTTGCACCAGGAGTGCAGGCATAAAGTTATCCAAAAGCAGTGTGTAAGACTGGTGGAGGAGGAGAACATGATGCCAAGATGCATGAAAACTGTAAAAAGCAGGGTTATTCCACCAAATATTGATTTCTGAACTCTTAAAACTTTATGAATATGAACTTGTTTTCTTTGCATTATTTGAGGTCTGAAAGCTCTGCATCTTGTTTGTTATTTCAGCCATTTCTCATTTTCTGCAAATTAATGCTCTAAATGACAATATGTTTATTTGGAATTTGGGAGAAATGTTGTCTGTAGTTTATAGAATAAAACAACAATGTTCATTTTACTCAAAAATAAACCTATAAATAGCAAAATCAGAGAAACTTATTTAGAAAGTAAAGTAGTACACTATTAATATATTTAAATATACAACTTTTTTCCCAAGGGACCAAATAGTTTTAGAGCACCTGATCTCACATAACTCACACCAGACTGTAAATTAAGATCTACTTCAGTTTAAAATGTAAAAAGATATTCAGAAGACTACCCTAATGCACTGTGACTCCAGCATGCAGAAATGTTCTGCTGTACCTGTGGAACATGTTCTCAGCTTTACACTCACTGCTGATTGTGTTTAATGAAACAGATTTCCAGAACTATCTGAGAACACAGACAGGAAACAACACAACAGTTAACATCATCATCTCCACCGTGGACTACCTTCTCCGAGTGCAGGTAACTGACATTTTCTTCTGTGATAGATACAGTTGTGTTCAAAATGATTCAAGTTAAATTACAACAGTACATTTATATTTATATATGTCCTTGTCCCCTAAAAGATCAGGTTTTCGTAATCAGGCATTGAAATCACCTGTAGATTTAGCAGATTTTAAACGACACTCAGCCCCTTCTAAAGAGTTAATATTGTCTTTGCAGTATGGTAAAGTCCATTAACCAACACCAGCAGATGACATGTCTCTCCAAACCATCACTGATCATCAGTACATTTTACATTTCATTTAAAGTAAATCAAGGGAGCAGAATCTGGAGGAAGAGTGGAGAGACACACAGTCCGAACTGCTTGAGGTCTAGTGTGAAGTTTCCACCAATCAGTGATGGTTTGGAGACACATGTCATCTGCTGGTGTTGATCCACTGTGTTTTATTATCAAGTCTAAAGTCAGTGCAGTTTTGTTTTTTCCTACAAAATCTTACAGCACTTCATGCTGAATTTCATTTTCCAGCAGGACTTGGCACACTGCCCACATGCCAAAAGTACTTATTGGTCTTAAGCCCTATCCGGATGGGGTTAGTTTCGGGGGGTTTATGGAGTGGTTTTCTCTTTTATGGTGGGTCCTCTGTGATTTTATTCCTGATCAGAACAACCATGTATGTGTTTTTCTCAGACGTCCTCTAATATAAAAAATTACAGGCTGAATTATCTATTGTTTTTTTGTGGTCCTCCATGAATTTTATTGCCTTCCGGATGCACATCTCTGAGTTTCGTCTCCTCACGTTTTATAAAACAGCTATTTGTCCACTGCCGCGTACCGTAATTACATTTTGGGTGCACATTTCCACAGATATCCACAAAAACACACCAGCGAGTGGAAATGAAGGAGCTACTGAACACTGCGATGCCATGTGACTCACTGGTCCTCCTGTTTTTTTTAATTGCAGTCCGGATGCAGGAGTTTTATCCCTAGAAGTGTAAAGATATGAATTTTTTCCCAAAGAATCTAATCCCATCTAGAAAGGGCTTTATATAATATTCCAATTTTCTGAGACACTGATTTTAGGGTTTTCATTGGCTGTATGCCATAATCATTAACAATAAAATAAATAAACGCTTAAAATAGATTACTCTGTGTTTAATATATCTATATAATATAATATAAGTTTCACATTTTGAACTAAATTAGTGAAATAAAGTAACTTTTCAATGATATTCTCATTTTTTGAGATGCACCTGTATGTCATGAGAAATGTGAATTTTCCTTTTATATCAAGCAGCAAAAGAATTGTTTTTTTTATTTTACATGGCATAGCATTTCCTGTGACGTGACAATTGCACATTCTCCCATTGTGATGATGATGATTTACTGTGTATTTATATATAGAAATCAAAAGCTGCTAATAAGATCATCAGAGCTATTCAAGCCGTGTAATCAGAGCTGTCTAGACTTGCTTGGATCATCAGAGCTACTTTAATTGTGGTCTTTTATTCCTCCAGGAATCAATAAGCGATTTCTACTGGTACTATTCTGGGAAGGATGTGATTGACGAGCAGGGTCAGCGTAATTTCTCCAAGGCCATCAATGTGGCCAAGCAGGTCTTCAATACTCTTACAGAGTATATTCAGGTACATATATTCATCACTACTGCTTCTGATTATGCTCTAATCTTAATTACACATAATCATGATAGCCATAATAATATCGTTATCAATCAACAGCTAAGCCTCTGTTGAGCTGAATCCAGCACCCCCGCCAGGAAAAGCACCCCCTCTCGAGAGCGTGCACACACTGTCTTCATGGCTTTAACTTTACTTAGAAAATGTAAATACCCAAGATATTTTTTTAAGCTACGCTGAATTGTAAGAAGTAATTAACAATGAACGTGTCACCTGCAGCTTCTCCCGAGAGGGGGTGCTTTTCCTGGCGGGGGTAAATCACTCAATAAAATTGATATGGTGATTACAAATGTGACGGCAAAGAATAATAATAATAATAATAATAATAATAATAATATTAAAATAAATACATATAAATAAAAATAACTATCTTAATAAATTGTTATTTATGCTTTTTTTATTAACATTGTTTAATTTTTCTTTTGATTCATTTGTTTATTTATTTACATAACTATTTATTTCTGCATTCATTTATTTCCCAATTCATTTATTTCTGTATTCATTTATTTCCAAATGTATTTATTTCTGCATTAATTTATTTCCCAATTCATTTATTTCTGTATTCATTTATTTCTGTATTCATTTATTTCTGTATTCATTTATTTCCAAATGTATTTATTTCTGTATTCATTTATTTCTGTATTCATTTATTTCCAAATTTATTTATTTCTGTATTCATTTATTTTCCAATTTATTTATTTCTATATTCATTTATTTCCCAATTAATTTATTTCTGTATTCATTTATTTCCCAATTTATTTATTTCTGTATTAATTTATTTTCCAATTTATTTATTTCTATATTCATTTATTTCCCAATTAATTTATTTCTGTATTTATTTATTTCCCAATTAATTTATTTCTGTATTTATTTATTTCCCAATTTATTTATTTCTGTATTCATTTATTTTCCAATTTATTTATTTCTGTATTCATTTATTTTCCAATTTATTTATTTATTTCTGTATTAATTTATTTTCCAATTTATTTATTTCTGTATTAATTTATTTCTGTTTTTCTTTTTCTCGTATCAGCTCCTCTCTCTCTGGGCTTGATTGCTAAGCTTGTGTGCGAAAAACACGCCCCTTCATTAACATATAAGGACAAGGAAAAACAGAAATAAATAAATCGGGAAATAAATGAATGCAGAAATAAATGAATAGGGAAATAAATTAATGCTGAAATAGATAGTTGTGTAATTAAATAAACAAATGTATAAAAAGAAAAATTAAACAATGTTAATAAAGAAACCCATAAGATATTTATTTTTGTGTATATATATTTATTTTTATATTAGAATTTTCCCTTACCATTTTAATCACCATATAACTTTTATTGAGTTATTTATGAGTACCCAACGTCTTTCTGATAAAAGCGGAGATATTTGTTTTAACTTTACTTAGAAACACGCTCTGAGAGGGGGTGCTTTTCCTGGCAGGGGTGCTGAATTCTGCACAACACCTCCATTCATCAGTAATGACTCTTTGGCGACTGGATTTTCCAAATGGTTACGAACCTTCTAAGATTTTTGTCGTTTTTCGGCACAGGGTCCTTGCACCGGTAACCAGCAGAGTTTGGCTCACAGTCGACTCTGGGACGCTGTGGTTGGTTTCCTCCATGTTTTTGCTCATATGCAGATGAAACTGTCTCAGGTAAGGAAATGGTAACTATGGAAATAAGAGTAGGCTGAGTCTAATGATGCTTAATATTTTCACTATCCCAAATAACTGTCCAACTATGTTTTTTAATGGGCTTGCAAATGGTCCAGGGGTCCATTTTTCATAGTGCTGCCAATATGATCGGGATATCGCTGATTCGAACTGGTTTGAATCCTTGTCATGCAGCTTGCTATCAGCTGCCGGAGCCCTGAGAGAGAGCACAATTGGCCTCGCTCTCTCTATATAATCTTCCCCCTCGTCACTCCAAAAAGGGTGATGTCGATCAGCATGAGGTGTCTGTGAGCTGATGTATTGGAACCTCCGAATGCGGCAATGCTGCATCAGCAGCAGTTCAAAAAGTGGCGGAGTCTGACTTCACATGTATCGGAGGAGGCATGTGCTAGACTTTACGCTCCTTGTGTTGTGGCATCACTAGTGATAGAGGGCGTTCTGATGAGTCGGTTGGGTAATTGGCCGTGAAAATGGGATAAAAATTAGAAAATTGTTTTTTAAAAGACCATCTAGGATTGCAATATGGATACAATTTATTAGGGGTGGGAATCTTTTACTATCTCACGATTCGATTCGATTCCGATTTTGGGGGCCACGATTCGATTCAAAATCGATTTTTGATTCAAAACGATTTGATTTATAAAAAATTATTGAAAACTTATTGAAAAAAAAGCCTCCAAAATATACACTGGTCCTGGAGAAGGTAATGTGTTACAAAAGCAATAAAATGTGCAGGAATGTGGGTCTTCAGTGACAGAGGAATCACTGGGATATCACAATGACGTTAATGAACAATAAATAAATAATAAATAACACTGCTTTATTACCAGGCTACTAGCGGTGGTGTGTAGGTGACGCTGCTGGGCTGATGTGATGATAGCAGTGGAGCGCTAAAGTTCAGGAGCAGCTGCTGATTAACTAGTTAACTTTAGGCCGTTGTATTTCTTCAGAAAGGGGGCAGGAGGTGGAGAAATTAATTCATATTGTCCATTCCTTAATTCCTCTGTGATGGGGAGCTGAAATTAGCTCTGATTAGCTTATTGTTATTTTTCCGTTCCGCCTTAAATGCTGCAGCCCGCTGCCACCTGTAGCGTTATTTAAGGTGGAACTGGAAAGTTAGCTAGTTAGCTAGCTAACAGAAACTGAAACTAACTACTAGCGATCTTTTTTATGCTTGTTATGAAGCATTCTGCCATAAAACATTAAAACTACACGTTAATCTAAGGTAATATAGTGCTTGTTCTGCCATCTTACCGGTGATTCTCATACACCTACGCTCTGTGTGGGTCTGACGGTAAGTTCAAACTGCAGCGGCCACGGTCGCTTTGGGCAGTGGGAGGCGGAGCGAAAAACGCTTCGTGCCGCTGCAGTGTGAACTTACCGTGAGGGGTAGGGCCAAGGGAAGAAATGGGATTGGACCTTAGAATCGATTTTGGGACATTTTAAATCGATTCTGAATCGTAGTAAATGAGAATCAAGATTCTTATGTGAATCGATTTTTTGGCACACCTCTACAATTTATAGTTCTTTCTACTGAATGTATTGGAGCAAAAACAAATCTAAAAAAATAAGATTTTGTTTTTATGACCACATAATCAGATCAGATAACTGCAATAATCTGATTATGAACATGCATGTAAATGACTTCACTGATTCTGCAGATAAATTCATGATGCCTCTGTTCACGTTTCTTTTTATTGCAGGATTCGAGTCAGATTGACCTGCTGAAGGAGCTCATGGACCTGCAGAAGGACATGGTTGTGATGCTGCTGTCTATGTTAGAGGGTGGGTGTGGCCTGACCTGTTTATGATCAGGGCAGTTATTATTAAAGCCATATACTCCAACATGCCAAATGTCTTGAGATATAAAATACCAGAAGTATCCTGTCCAACAACTTTTGCTCTCTTCTGGGGCTTCATTTGCCTTCTCATGCACATTCTAGAAGCATCTAGGAGACCTTAGTGACTGAAAGCAGTATGCAACAATGCCTGTGATTGGTCGAAACCGCAAAAAGCTAAAAGAAATGAGTATGTGGAGGCCTTTATGCTGTACATAAAAGTGTGGGAGATCAATTAAAGGGGACATGAAACATTTCAGTTTGTACAAGTTTTCTAAGGGATTAAATATAATGGAATTTATTTGGGGGGGAATTTTTATATAAAATGTTTACACACTAAATTATAATATATTTATGTTTGTTACGTTTGAGCTAGGGCGCCGCCATGTTGCCCGTGCAGCGCTGGTGACGTCACGAGGTTGGTTGGTTTAAGATCCCAGGCATATAGCTAGAGGAAAAGCGCTTATTGTATGTGGAGATTATGGATGAAGATGAAGCTGAACTAGGCTAACATGGAGCATTTACTCAGAGATCTTTCCTGTATAAACCTGAGCAGGACTTTTCAGATGCTTTTCTGAGAGCGAAGGGTTTTGGGAGTGTTTATTCTCTCTCTACGTGGAGCCGTGCAGAACCCTGCAGCGCGACCACAGCAGGTACTACCATCCAGTTAACCAGCTATTTTATATACATTTAGCTATTTAACATGTAAAGTCCAAAGTCTATTAAGACTGAATGAAACGAACATGATTTAAGTGGATATTGAAACACCAAGGCGCTGTTTGGTTGATAAACCGTTCAGTTTAGAAGTTATAAGGCTTACTGGGTAACGTTACTTAGCTTCATCTAGTTAGTGTTGGCTAGTTAGCTAGCGTTGGCTAGCTATAATAAGATAGCTAGCTAAGTAGCTAACGCTAGCTATGTTCTCTTTAAATTGTCATTTTATCTAGACTTTCGGTAACGGTACCTCTCGCTGCTCTGCTGGGTGAGCGCGTTGTTTGGCTCGTACAGCTGCTGCTCTCATAGTAACGTTACACATTCGGAAGGTCTGTACATCCCAGCTGATCAGAGGAAAAATAAAAAACGGAGGAAAAAAGCCTCGGACTGCAGCTTATTTATCCGGCGCTAATGCTCCTGACTCAAACCCCTCTCCTTCACATAGTCCTGGTCTAGAAAGTGCTCGCCACTAACCCCTAGCATTACAGCTAACTTGAGGATTCTCACGCTTCAGCGCTGCGAGCCCCCGCTGAAGGTATGAAAGTGAAAGTGAATATTTCTCATTCCTCACCCTATTAAATTTCACTACTCCCAGTATTACTACACACAGGGACAATACAAAAGTGCCCCCCCGATCTGCATTGAGTTTTGGTTTGGATTTTATGATCTATTGAGGATCTAAATTACGGTATTCTCATAGATTATAGTAGTGAGGCGTGCGAGAACCAACCTCGTGACGTCACTTTCAGCGCTGGGACAAGATGGCGCTGCCCTTACTTAAAAAAATGACATTTAGATTGCTTATTATTTTAATTCCGCTTCACTGACAACTGTTAAACTTATACAATTTGTTAGAGTGAAAATACATCTTGTGAATTATACTAAATACTTGAAGTGTTTCATGTCCCCTTTAATGATTGATTAACATTCTGCTGTCCCATGACTTTTGGAATATAATCTGGCATATCTCCACCCAGGGTTCCTGCGGGTCCTTACAAAGTCTTAAAATGTCTTAAACTAAAATCCGGGCAATTAGGGTCTTAAATTGTCTTAAATTTACTATAAATCTGCTGCAGGTATGTGCATTTAATGCCAGTGGGAAAGAAAATACTAACTTTAGCGCTGAGTTAGCTATGATTAGCAGAGAGCTATCTAACATAAATGGGGAAAGAACTAAGGTTAGCGGATAGATAGCTAACATTAGCAGGGAGAGTACTAAGTTAAGCCGAAAACTAGCTAACATTAGCAGTAAGCTAGCTAACATAACTAGGGACAGAACTAAAGTTAGCGGAGAGCAAGCTAACATTAGCTGCAAGCTAGCTAACATAACCGGGGAGAGAACTAAGGTTAACGGACAGCTAGCTAACATAACCAGGGAGAGAATTAAGTTAAGCCGAAAGCTAGCTAACATTAGCAGCAAGCTGGCTAACATCACCAGGGAGAGAACTAAGGTTAGCGGACAGCTAGCTAACATTAGCAGCTAGATAGCTAACATAACCGGGGAGAGAACAAAGGTTAGCGGTGATCAAGCTAATATTACCAGAGAGAGAACCAAGGTTAGCAAAGAGCTAGCTAACATTAGCAGCGAGCTAGCTAACATAACCGGCAAGAGAACAAAGGTTAGCGGTGATCAAGCTAATATTACCAGAAAGAGAACTAAGGTTAACAGAGAGCTAGCTAACATTAGTTAACGCTTCCAGGGAGAGAACTAAGGTTAGCGGAGAGCTAGCTAACATTACTGAGAGAGGACTAAGGTTAGTGGAGAGCTAGCTAACATTACTGAGAGAGAACTAAGGTTAGCGGAGAGCTAGCTAACATTACTGAGAGAGAACTAAGGTTAGTGGAGAGCTAGCTAACATTACTGAGAGAGAACTAAGGTTAGTGGAGAGCTAGCTAACATTACTGAGAGAGAACTAAGGTTAGTGGAGAGCTAGCTAACATTACTGAGAGAGAACTAAGGTTAGCGGAGAGCTAGCTAACATTACTGAGAGAGAACTAAGGTTAGTGGAGAGCTAGCTAACATTACTGGGGAGAGAACTAAGGTTAGCGGTGATCAAGCTAATATTACCAGAGAGAGAATGTTAGCTAGCTCTAATGTTAGAGCTAGCTAACATTACTGAGAGAGAACTAGGGTTGGTGGAGAGCTAGCTAACATTACTGAGGAGAGAACTAAGGTTAGCAGGGAGCTAGCTAACATTACTGAGCAGAGAACTAAGGTAAGCAGGGAGCTAGCTAACATTACTGAGGAGAGAACTAAGGTTAGCAGGGAGCTAGCTAACATTACTGAGGAGAGAACTAAGGTTAGCGGAGAGCTAGCTAACATTAGCGGTGAGATAGATAGGTTAATGTTACCTGGGAGAGCTAACCTAAACATTAGAAATGATGACTACATTTTTGTGTCTTAAATTATATTTATTGAGATCTTAAAAATATCTTAAAAGCATTAAATTTGACTTTTAAATCGATGCAAGAGCCCTGGCACCACCGGGCAGAACCCCAAAGATCTGTAATCTCTTCCTCTCTTTTTAGGAAACGTCGTAAACGGCACCATCGGGAAGCAGATGGTGGACATGCTGGTAGAATCCTCCAACAACGTGGAGATGATCCTCAAGTTCTTCGACATGTTCCTCAAACTCAAAGACCTGACGTCATCCGACGCCTTCAAAGAGTACGACCCGGACGGGAAGGGGGTGATCTCTAAACGAGACTTTCACAAAGCCATGGAGAGCCACAAGCACTACACCCAATCAGAGACGGAGTTCCTGCTGTCCTGCGCCGAGACGGACGAGAACGAGCTGCTGGACTACGAGGAGTTCGTCGAGCGCTTCCACGAACCGGCCAAAGACATCGGCTTCAACGTGGCCGTCCTCCTCACCAACCTATCGGAGCACATGCCTCACGACTCGCGGCTGCAGACCTTCCTGGAGCTGGCGGAGAGCGTGCTGAACTACTTCCAGCCCTACCTGGGCCGCATCGAGATCATGGGCAGCGCCAAGCGGATCGAGCGCGTGTACTTCGAGATCAGCGAGTCCAGCCGGACGCAGTGGGAGAAGCCGCAGGTCAAAGAGTCCAAGCGCCAGTTCATCTTCGACGTGGTGAACGAGGGAGGAGAGAAGGAGAAGATGGAGCTGTTCGTTAATTTCTGCGAGGACACCATCTTCGAGATGCAGCTGGCGGCGCAGATGTCCGACGCCGGGGAACGCTCGGCCAGCAAGGAGGAGAGCGAGAGGGAGAAACCCGAGGACGAGAGCCCTGAGATGGGCTTCTTCTCGGTTACGACTGTACGAACCGCCCTGCTCGCCCTCCGCTACAACATCATGCTCCTCATGAAGGTGAATTTTTATTTAATTTGTGTTATTAACCGCCCAAAAAAGATTGTTGAGCTGAAATTGTTGTCTATGCACACCTGATAATAACAGCAGCCTACCAACCACCTGGCAACACAACAGCGACCACTTAGCAACAACATAGCAACCACCAAGCAGCACCTTATCAGTCACCTAGCAAACATTTGTCAACAGCATGGCAACCACATAAGATACAATAGCAACCAGATAGCAGCACCTTAGCAACCACTAAGCACTCGCTAAGCTACACCTTATCAACCACCTGGCAACACAACAGCAACCACTTAGCAATAACATAGCAACCACCAAGCAGCACATTATCAGTCACCTAGCTAACACTTATCAACACAATGGCAACCACATAAGATACAATAGCAACCAGATAGCAGCACCTTAGCAACCACTAAGCAACCACCTGGCAACACAACAGCAACCACTTAGCAATAACATAGCAACCACCAAGTAGCACCTGAGCAGTCACCTAGCTAACACTTGTTAACAGCATGGCAACCACATAAGATACAATAGCAGAAGGTGATTTTTTATTTAATTTGTGTTATTAACCGCTCAAAAAAGATTGTTGACCTGAAATTGTTGTCTATGCACACCTGATAATAACAGCAGCCTACCAACCACCTGACAACACAACAGTGACCACTTAGCAATAACATAGCAACCACCAAGCAGCACCTTATCAGTCACCTAGCTAACACTTGTCAACAGCATGGCAACCACATAAAATACAATAGCAACCAGATAGCAGCACCTTAGCAACCACTAAGCAACCACCTGGCAACACAACAGCGACCACTTAGCAATAATATAGCAACCACCAAGCAGCACCTTATCAGTCACCTAGCAAACACTTATTAACACAATGGCAACCACATAAGATACAATAGCAGCCAGCTAGCAGCACCTTAGCAACCACTAAGCAATCGCTAAGCAACCCTTATCAACCACCTGGCAACACAACAGCGACCACTTAGCAATAACATAACAACCACGAAGCAGCACATTATCAGTCACCTAGCTAACACTTATCAACACAATGGCAACCACATAAGATACAATAGCAGCCAGCTAGCAGCACCTTATCAGGCACTAAGCAACCACTTAGCAAATCCTTAGCAACCACATAGCAAATCCTTAGCAACCACATAGCAACACTACAGCAAACACTTAGCAACTCTTTATCAGCCATTAGCAAACACTTATCATTACCATGTCAACCACATAAGATACAATAGCAACCAGCTAGCAGCACCTTAGCAAACACTAAGCAATTGCTAAGCAACGCCTTATTAACCACCTGGCAACACCACAGCAACCACTGGACAGCTGTCTAGCAACATCTTGACAGTCAACCCATGTGTACCAAACAATATACTGCACACATTGTGAAGTGTATCTAATAAGTGTGGGACAACATATCATTATTGTAGTTTTTGTTTGCAATATATTACTGATATGTGGCAACAAAAATTGATATATTTATTGTAACATAGGAGCTAGACTTGTTAATCTTGTTAAAATTATCTCATTTCATTGTTTTCATTATTTCCATCATAATTCAAGGTGCTGTCCATGAAGAGTCTGAAGAAGCAGCTGAAGAAGGCGAAGAAGATGACGGTGAAGGACATGGTGACCACGTTGGCGTCCTTCTACTGGAGCGTGCTGATGGGTTTGCTGCATTTCGCGTTCAGCGTGGCGCGAGGCTTCTTCCGCATCGTCTACAACAGCTTCCTGGGTGGCAGCCTGGTGGAGGGAGCCAAGACCATGAAGGTGTCAGAGCTGCTGGCCAACATGCCGGACCCGACGCAGGACGAGGTGCGGGGCGAGAGCGAGGAGGCGGAGAGGAAGCCTGTGGATAAAACCTCACCTGAGGAGAACCTGGCGGACCTGGCGGTGGCCACCGAGGACACGGACGTGCTGTCGGATATATTCGGGCTGGATTTGAGGCGGGAGGGCGGGCAGTATAAACTGATGCCGCATAACCCCAACGCCAGCCTGACGGAGCTGCTCAACACACCTGTACCTCCACCGCCTACACCCTCACCTGAACTCCGCAGGAGACACCAGGTAACGGAGGCGGCCAGACGCATACACCTCAGGGCAGGTTACCAAGAACAAGTTCACTGTTGTTTCGACCTACACTCGTTTATTTGTGGTTTTCTTTCTTCCAATCTCCCATTACTCCCATTCGATTGGTAGCAACACCACAGCTACCACCCTGCAAAACACCACAGTAGCCATTACCATGTAGTAAATACCTAGCAACAACACTGCAACACCATAGCTGCCAACTTGGATAATATGAAAACCACCCAGCAACACCTTTTCAGCCACCTAAGCAACAGCCTATGAACCACCCGGCAAAACCTCAGCAACCACCCAGCGACAACATAGCAACCACTGGCAAGCAGCACTTATCAACACCAATGCAACCACATAAGATACCATATTAACCATCTAGCAGCACCTTAGCAACCACATAAGGTACAACACCTAGCAACAGTATAGCAGCTGCCAAGGATACAGTTGCAACCTTCTAGCAGTACTTTAGAAGCCCCCTAGCATACATGGTAACACCACAGTAACCACCACCAGCAATGCCTTAGTAACACCATTGCAAACACCTGGGATACCGTAACAACACAACAGCAACCAACTTTGCAGCCACTTAGCAACACCATAGCAACTGCCAAGCATGCCATATTAACTTTCTAGCAGCACCTTAGCAACCACATCTTGAAAACACCTAGAAACACTATAGCAGCCTCCTAGCAAACACCTAGTAACTGCCATGGGTAACATTGCAAACTTCTAGCAGCACCTTAGAAGCCCCCTAGCAAACACATGCTAACACCACAGCAACCACCAAGCAATGCCTTAGTAACACCATGTTGGCAGTTTGTTCTGATTTCATCTATTTGTTTTCCAGACAAAAAGTTCCTCTTCTTCGACGGAGGAGAAAGAAGGCCTGGAGGAGACCAAGTCCGTCCCCGAGAAAGCAGAGTACGTTTTTATTTTTGTTGATAATTTGGTGCTTTGATATTACAGTCAGTTTCCTCTGCTGAGATACGAACGCGCCAAAGTCAGAGCTCACCTGCCTCTTAAAGGGAATGACGAGTGACCCACTGATTGGTTTATTTCATGTTGCGCCCAAAATTAACCACACCCATTATTAATTAAGAGAATTAGTACATGACTTTTGCTTGTTTCGAGCTGCGCAAGGTGTATTTTTTTTGTGCCCTCATGATACCAAAGACACACCGACAACATATACAGCATATCTACGGCAGCTCATCTGAGAACACCTCACCTCAGCAGGCGTTATCTGTTATCTGCTGTAATCTGTGTAATTGTGTGTGTGTAAATGTGTGTGTGTGTGTGTGTGTGTTGCTGCAGGGGGGAGGATGGAGAGAAGAAGGAAGTGCAGAAGGAAGTTCTCCAGAAAAAGAAGTCCCGGCACCACCACTCCTCCAGATCAGACGAGCCGGATCTTCAGGAGTCCGCCTTCTGGAAGAAGATCATCGCTTACCAACGCAAGCTGCTAGTAAGCATAGATTTATATATATATATTTTTTAAAATATATACATCAGATATATTTACATATTCATATTTATATTTATTTGGTATATATACAGCTCTGGGAAAAAAAATAATAGACCACTTAAAAATTTTACCAAATTAAAAATCTCTGGAATATAATCAAGAGGAAGATGAATGAATTTTTGCACCAGGAGTAAAGCAGCATAAAGTTATCCAAAAGCAGTGTGTAAGACTGGTGGAGGAGAACATGATGCCAAGATGCATGAAAACTGTAATTAAAAACCAGGGTTATTCCACCAAATATTAATTTCTGAACTCTTAAAACTTTATGAATATGAACTTGTTTTCTTTGCATTATTTGAGGTCTGAAAGCTCTGCATCTTTTTTTTGTTATTTCAGCCATTTCTCATTTTCTGCAAATAAATGCTCTAAATGACAATATTTTTGTTTTTGGGGAATTCTTTTTTTTTTAGCTCACTACAAGGTTCGTACGGTCATGAAAAAACTGGAAAAAAATACTAAGACAGTTGGAAAAGTCATGGAAATTTGGTCTAAAAAATTTTGTGTTTCAGTTTATCGATTGAGAAAATCTATTTTGAGCTAATAAAATACATCCATCAGCTCAGAGTTAATTCAGTAATTTTAGCCTATGCAATGGAGCTCTCAGGATCTGACACACATAAAAATAAATATTGTGTGACAACATTTTTATCAGATTCAGTTTAGACCTACTAAATTGTATAAATTTTAATTATAGTTTTAGTTGATTTTAGGTTTTGTTGTCCATGTCTGCTCTGATGTTTTAAAAATCGTATGGTCATTAGAAAATTAGCTTGAAGGCATGAAAAAGTCATAAAGTCATGAACAAAAATAATGGAAACATATTAGTTAAAATGTGTATGAACCCTGTCACTAATAATTGCTTTTTTTTTGGGTAAAAGCATCACTAAAATACAAGCGTTCAACTTTCCTATGATAACTCTAGTTGTGCCACCGGGAGCCTAAAATTAGAATTTTTTTACACTGTAATTTAGTTTTTCTCCCGCGGGACCTGATTTAGCCACAGAGCAGAATGAGCGGAAAAGCATCTCACTGTTTCTCTTTTTAACAGTGCACACATGATCTCAGCACACCCACCGCTCTTACCCTGTTATTCCAGTTCTGCTAATGGATTCAGATTTGATCAAAAGGTTAAAACCTGCCTCTCGTCTGGATAGTAAGAAAATATCCTGTTTTAAAATAGAAAATTGCCCCTTTTTGAAACGGGAAGCTTTGAAATGTTACCGTTTTCTGTTATTTCAAGTCGTTTCCGTGAAATTCCCACAGCATTCCAGAGAGCGTCTGGCTTTAATGAACGTGTTTAACTAAACCCTATTTTAGCCGTTTGCTGCCGTTTCCTGACGTCTGTGATGTATGATGTTTTTCCTTCTGTCCTCTTTCAGAACTATTTTGCACGGAATTTCTACAACATGAGAATGTTGGCTCTGTTTGTGGCCTTCGCCATCAACTTCATCCTGCTGTTCTATAAGGTACGCTACGCATGAAGTTGAGACTTTACACAGTGTTTTGTTTATAATAGAAAGGTTGCCATGTACTCTTAATACATGCGGAGCTGGTTTATGGTGATACTAGTGGAAACCTGAGTGAGTGAGTCCAAAATGAATGGGGGTGAATGCAGGGGCGGATTTGGAAGTTCTGGGGCCCCAAGCAATGTTTTTTCCAGGGGCCCTGATCAAATGGATTCTTTTGTATAGCAAAATGCAATATTGATTCTGACCACCTAACTGTCTCAGGTACCTCATCCTCGTCAGACTTTTCATTTCTTGCTGATGTGAAAAAATTGGTGAGCTTTCTGTGCTGGACTTCCTTTCCTTAATTTTCTTTCTTTTTTGGGCACCGCTGGGATAAGACCGTTTCATGATTGTGTCAAAGCTACCTTAGTCTATCTAGCCTAGCTTAACTTGCATGTACGGTGTCGAACAAAAAATAAATTATGCGTTTTGTTTTTTATTTTTATTTTTTGGCCAGCAGGGGCCCCCTGATCCCTGGGGCCCCAAGCAATTGCGTGGTTTGCATGGTGCGTTCCACCTGATGTGATACATGTGGAAATTGTGTTCTTACGATCCAGTTTACACCCAAAGATCAATTCAAAATAAATACAAAAAATACTAAATAAAATAGAATAAAAAACGCAATAATAAAATAGATATGATAAATACACAGAAACAATATAAAGGATTAGGATAAAAGATTCAGTAATTAAGTTAAAAATGTAAAATAAACAAATATATAGATGTATTACACGCAAAGTGATCTACCATATTTTTTGCACTATAGGCACACAGTACTTTAAGGTGCACTATCAATAAAAGTCTAGTCTCTGGTCTATTTTTTTATACATAAGGCGCACCGGATTATAAGGCGCATTTTATAGTGTTGCACTGTTTTCCTTCTAATTCAGTAAAGCTAAGCTAAGTAAACAACACTGTAATTCTTAAAAAAAAAAAGACATTTAAGACGAGTCAGACAAGTAAAACGAGTGCTGGCTGTTAATCTACACAGATTTCTCTCCTGAAAACTGATTTCCATTAAGGCTGCGTGCAGCAGCATTAGCAGTAGCGGCTAACCGCTAAGAGAAATACTCATGCTGCTCCAGCAGTGCTAGCTGGGGTTAGCAGCAGGCTACAGGCCAAAAATACTTACATCTGAATGGCCAAAGAGTTAACGTGTAACGCAGTTAGCTGTACTGCTCCTTAATACCTGACTGGTAAAATTCATACATAAGGAGCATTGACGATTTTTGGGAAAATTAAAGGATTTTAACTGTGCCTAATAGTGCCAAAAATACAGTATTTTAAGTGGTTATTTCTTTTATTGTTGATGATAATGGCATACAGCCAATGAAAACCCAAAAATTGGTAATATGACCAAGTGGTACTTTTGGTACACAGTGTGGGCAGTGTGCCAAATCCTGCTGGAAAATAAAATCCACACCTCCATAGAAGTTGTCAGTAGCAGAGGGAAGCATGAAGTGCTGTAAGATTTTGTGGGAAAACAAAACTGCACTGACTTTAGACTTGATAATAAAACACAGTGGATCAACTTTTATGGAGATGAGGATTTCATTTTGCAGCAGGACTTGGCACACTGCCAAAAGTACTAATTGGTCAACAATAAAATAAATAAATGCTTAAAATATATTACTCTGTGTTTAATACATCTATATAATATATGAGTTTCACATTTTGAACTGAATTACTGAAATAAATTAACTTTTCAGTGATATTAATTTTTTTTTGAGATGCACTAGTATACAATATATAGCAGTTATTTAGTATTTATTTATTATCTGCTTATTATTATATTATTATTATATTATCTGTTTCTCAGGTGTCCACGTCCTCAGCAGTGCTGGAGGAGAAGCAGGTTATTTATAGTGCATCTTCAGACACTGGGCTACGCTGGGACCCTCTGGGCGAAGCGCCCCCTGATCGCCCGGTAACGGTGCACTTTGTACTGGAGGAGAGCAGCGGCTACATGGAGCCCACGCTGAGGATCCTCGCCATCCTCCACACCATTATCTCCTTTTTCTGCATCATCGGGTATTACTGCCTCAAGGTGAGACACAGCCAGCGCTAACACTGAGTGCTTAGTCCAATGTTAATCTGAGCTAAAGGCTAAAGCTGCTGTTTCCATGTGGGTCAGCCAGACGTGACTCTTCCTGTAGCAGTTTTTTTTTTTTCTCCAGTTTCTAAGAGTCTTTATTTGAAGGTGTGGGAAACAGTACTCACCGCTCTCTGGCTTCATCTGTAATTTCTAATCTAAAGAAAAGAAAGAACTTCTACTTTTAATAGTTACAGAGTTCTCTGTGTTTTATCTGTGTCTATTTCTAGTTATGATGATGATGATGATGAAAGTGTGAATGTGCTGTAAGTGTGTAAGTGTGTAAATGCTGCTGCAGTAGAGAGTAACAGCAGTAACATCGTATCTGTTTTAGCACTGCTTTACTACAGACAGATAAAGGCTTTGTAATTACTATTTTTTTAAATCCATTTTCAATGAAGTTCAGTTTATTTCCATAGCTACTGATTAACAACTGTAATTAGTGCATTGTTTGCTAAGAATCACCCACTTCAAGTTAAATTTAGTTAAAAAAAATTGAGGAAACCGTTTGCCTTAAAAAAGTAAGTTTAAGTAATGGGTAATGAAAACTTAAGTTAGCATAACTTAGAACATCAAGTTATTACAACTAAAGGGGAAGTTGATTTAACTTTTTTATCATTTGTGTTATACTGTAAGACCGGATAAGTTGAGTTTACTTAACATTTTTTAAGGCAGCCGGTTTGCTCAAATTTTTAAAGTAATGGGGAATGAAAACTTGAGTTAGCATAAATTAAAACATCAAGTTATTACAACTAAAGGGGAAGTTGATTTATTTGTAAGGTAGCCCAGGGGGGGAATCACTACACACTGATGGTGAGTGTTAGTCAGAAACTGTTGGACACACCCAGTATGCAAATAGATTGTGACAGAAGCCAATGGAAAAGAAGCTATTAATGGCAAAACAGACTAAACTCAGTTATTATAAGTTGGTTCAACTCAGTTTGATCTCAGTTTGAATAGTACAGTATATGTGCCCACAAATGTTCAACTAACTCAAAATAGTTGAGTATTGTTTAGAAATATCCAATTTTATGTAAAACAGACTTAAACCATTCGAGTTCAAACGACGTTTGGGTTTACAGTGTCCCTCTTTTTTTTTTTTTTAAGTATATGATTTTATTTTCAGGTTTATTTTTCAGTTTGTCTTTAAAAAAAGCCCTGGCAGTTTACTAATAATTTTTGGATTGTTTCTTACCATTTCACTGATTATTCACTGAACCTATACAGCAAACTTGTACAGCAAAAATAAACAAAAAAAAACTGGGGGGGGGGGTGTTAATGCAAATGTGTAAATGTTCCCTCAAAAATTTAACAGTGTCCTTTAAAAATAGGACAATAAAACTGCAAATGAAGCATATAGTGTAAATATTTGTTATTTTTAACCTCATAAATGAGTTAAACCTGTATAAACTACAGATATAATACATACATATTATATTAAACAGCAGGGCCATCAATCTCTTATCAAGTTTTAGCTATTTCCGTCTTCATAATAAGAGTCTTATAAGAGTCCCAAGGCCAGTTCATAGTAATGAAAAGATCTGTACTAATAATATATATATATATATATATATATATATATATATATATATATATATATATATATATATATATATATATATATATATAAGAAGAAGAAGAATTAAAAAAGGATATACAGTTTTTAATTTATTTGGACTTTATTAAAGCACACTTTACAGTCTTTCCTACACACTAACATTTTGGAGCATAGCTGATGAGCATTGCAAAATACGAAAATTGTTTTTTTGGTGGACGCCCAAAATGACATATCAAGCTCACTTTAATAAATTACATTAAATATTTAAAAAACAATCCTCTTCCCAGGCAGTCTGCATAACCTGCATTAAGCTGTAAGAGGCTGTCAGTGCTTAATAAAGATCTATGAACACGGCTGCAGTCTGTCTGATCTGAATTAACTCTTAAATAATTAAAAACGTAATTGAGTGTGAGCTTGTTTTTGGGGGGACTGCAGCTAGAAGTCAGAAATCTTTTTTTTTTTTCAGTAACTAATGCTAGTTACATATATTTTAAATACCTCTATACATAAAGAAATATCAGTCTAATTAAAGTATGTTTTAGTTTGAAAAAAGTTGTCAATGTTTTTTTTTTCTTTTAAAGATTTATTTTAAAATGTATCCCTTATCAAAGAAGGTGAGGACTAGCACATGCCTCCTCCGATACATGTCAATTAATCAATCAATCAATCAATCAACTTTTATTTTCACTCAGGAAAAACATTGAGGGTAACCCTCATTTACAGTGTTGCCGAGCATCATTTACAAGCATTTACAGCATCAAAGGGATTGAAAACTTTTGATAAGAAATTTGAAATAATAAGAAATAAAATAAAATAAATAAAATAAAATAAATAATAATTTCAAATTAATATTTTATATATGTGAAAAAAAATCTAAAACAGAAAATTCTAAAAGACCATAAAAAACAAACTGACACTAAAAAAGTAAAGAATTTATGAGATATAAAATAAATAAAAATGTAATAGTAAAAGTCAAGTAAAATAATAAGAATGTTTTTTAATTTTTAAAATCTTTATTTTTCAGGAATTTCTAGGACACTTTAATGTCTTCCACTGAGATATTATATTTTAACAGAATGTGTATATTACTGTATATGCATATATTTACTAATTTGACCATATTTTGCTAAAAAAATTGTATTATTATGTATTATGAGGATTTTTTTCTTTATAACTCTACTAACAGTGATGTGTATAAGCACTTTTTATTATTTATACAGAAGAATTAATAAAGTAAATAAGAAAGGACCAAGAGCATAAAAACCAAAATATAAAACATTAGAATAAAAAATAAAAAGTAATAATAAATAAATTTAATAAAATATTTACATAATAAGAAAAAGATAAACTTATTATAATTATTTTTTTTTTGTTACTATTCATTCAATTCAAAACTAGCATGAAGCGATCATTCGTCGTATAAGAAGTATTAAATGTATCAGAACAGATGGTGTTACTCCTGTTACTCTCTACTGCAGCAGCACATTCACACTTTTATCATCATAATAACTAGAAAAAGACACAGATAAAACACAGAGAACTCTGTAACTATTAAAAGTAGAAGTTCTTTCTTTTCTTTAGATTAGAAATTACAGATGAAGCCAGAGAGCGGTGAGTACTGTTTCCCACACCTTCAAATAAAGACTCTTAGAAACTGGAGAAAAAAAAAAACTACTACAGGAAGAGTCACGTCTGGCTGACCCACATGGAAACAGCAGCCTTTAGCCTTTAGCTCTTTAGCTTAACATGATTGGATGGACTGAGTCTCAGTTTCAGCAGAGAAGAGAATTAGAATTAGAGTTAGTCTGACAGATAAAGAAAAAGTGATAATCAGTAATAAAGCTGAACAGCTACAGTGATATATAAACAGCTGATCTGTATCTGCTGCAGGTTCCTCTGGTGATCTTTAAGAGGGAGAAGGAGGTGGCCAGGAAGCTGGAGTTTGACGGGTTGTATATTACAGAGCAGCCGTCTGAGGATGACATCAAAGGCCAGTGGGACAGACTGGTCATAAACACACAGTGAGTCGGAGTGAATGTGTCAGTTCATTACTATACACACACACACACACACACACACACGTATAAGTATACACACATATACACACACCCCATTAAAGGTGGATGCAGGTCAGTGAGAGATTGCAGCCTGGCTCATTATATAGCACTGAACGCTGGTTACAGGCTAATACAGGTTTCACTGCACAACCCAACAGATAATCAGCTTCTAAATGCCAAATAAAACGACTGCGCAGCCGTAGGCAACCACACTGTCTGCTCAGCATCCAGCGTCCACAGCTCTCTATTTACCTGTTCTGTAGAGCAGGTGAGGGAAATCTGTAATGAAAATAATAAAAGAAATTAAATAAAGCTCTGTGAGGTTTGAAAATCATTGCACTTTATTTTTTTAATACCGCTTTTCTCCCCAACTTAGCTATGCTATGATTAACCCATCCGCTCAGCTACTTAACTGTATATCGCCCACAACTCGGTTCTGATACATCAGCTCACAGACGCAGCCTTTTGCTGATCCACATCACCCTAGGAGTGATGAGGGGAAAGAGCACCATCTACTGTACCCACCCAGAAAGAGAGCAAGGCCAGTTGTGCTCTCTCAAGGCTCCGGCAGCTGATGGCAAGCTGCATGACCGGGATTCGAACCAGCAATCCCCCGATAATAACGTCAGCTGGACCATTCAGCACCCCAGCACTTTGTTATTTTATTTGTTTTATTACACATAAAATGCTTACAAATTTATGAACCCCTTTTTTATTGTCCACACAAATGTGACCTAAAACATCATCAGAATTCCTAAAAGTAAATGTGGAGAACCCAGTTAAACACATGAGACAAAAATATTAACCATGGTAATTTATATATTTATATATATTTATATACATAGGAAAATTATTTAATATTACATGTATGTGAGCGGGAAAAAGTAAGTTTGCACAGAAATGAATTTACATTACCCTGCTTTAAAAGTACCATTTTTTTGGACCGGATTATAAGGCACACTATCAATGAATGTATATATTTCTGGTCTATTTTCATACATAAGGCGCACTAGATTATTAGGTATATGAAGCACCTCCACAAGGCTCCTGACTACAGTAGCTGAAGTGATCATAACTTAATAATCATCACATCATAACAATTATGTTAAAGTACAGTAAGTATTACTTCACAAGGCTCCTACCTACAGTAGCCTGCTGTGCCTAAATCAGCACCCCCGCCATGAAAAGCACCCTCTCTCAGGAGGGAGTGCAGGTGACGTTTTTTATTCAGTTTATTTGGTCAAAATAGACAAAATAATATCAGCGGATTATCTCAGCGTTTGATTTAAGCGACACGCTCCCGAGAGGCGGTGCTTTTTCTGGCAGGGGTCAGGAACTCAGCACAACAGAGCGCAAGTTGTGTATCACATAAAATAAAACTGGTACGAGGTCAGTAAGCACAACCAGAAGTCATACATAAGAAGCAGCGAATTATAAGATGCCCTGTTCATTTTTGTGAAAATTAAAATATTTTAAGTGTTCTTAATAGTCTGAAAAATGTTACTTTTTTACATGATCTATACAATTACACATTCTCACCAGAGAGGTCTCCAAATCCACAAAACTCACAGATTTTTACTTTAAATTGTTAAAAGAATATCTGAATAACACAGAATATCTGCATTTCATTAATTTTCCAGCATTTATGTAAATGCTTTATTTTTTTGCAATGCTGATCCATATCAATTTAGCAAATACTTTAGCCAGTATACTACAGAGCTACAGAAGCAAACTGATTGGACGAACTGGGGGAAATCGTTATTGTATACCTAAATGTTATTGGGTACAGTATTGTAATATAATAAAGTTATAAGTAATGAAGTTTATGTTTCTGCATTTTATCTGATTTTTCAGGTCTTTCCCGAACAACTACTGGGATAAGTTTGTGAAGCGGAAGGTAAATCCAGAAGTTTTTTAGAATCCTTATAAAATAATTGTTTGTTTTATAGTTTAATGAATGCATGATTATTAAAAATAAGCAGTGTTTTTTTGTTTTTGGCAGTGAACATATTTTTGCAGGTGTGTGTGTGTGTGTATAATGTGTTTGTGTAAAATGTGTGTGTGTGTGTGCGTGTGCAGGTAATGGATAAGTATGGAGAGTTTTATGGTCATGATCGGATCAGTGAGCTGCTGGGGATGGATAAAGCTGCGCTGGACTTCAGCGACGCCCACGAGAAGAGGAAACCCAAGAAGGACAGCTCATTGGCTGCTGTGTGAGTTTAAGTGTGTGATTTTAACTAGGGCTGCAACTAATGACTGTTCCAGTATTCGACTAATCTCCGATTATTTTATTGATTATTCGATAAGTCTTGATTAGTCTTGATTGTTTTTTATCATGCTCTCAGTTTTTGATTAGTATTGGTGAGAGTTATGATCCAATACATGATTTACTGCATCTTAACTAGTTAATCTAACTAATCTAGAGCCCTAGGTACCTATTGTACTCAAAGCTCATTGTTATCTTACACCTCGTCAACAGTCTATTTTCACGCCTTGCGCCCGCACTGTTAAAATAGAGTCAGAGTTTAGGAATAAATCTACACTGATAGGTGTAGTGGTCTGTGAGGTGGAAGTGAGGTGTGTTCAGGTAAACTTCTGGTGTTTTTTATATATATTTTGGTGGTGGAAAACACAGGAGCTCCACTGACTGATTAAAACCCTGACAACAGTCAATTATGAGAGTCCATTCCTATAGATGCTCCCAGCTGCAGAGCTCAAACCCGACTATTAACTTAACAATAAACAGAATAAAGAATAAAATAACATTACTTTTCCCTTAAATGAGCTGCTGTTGTATCTCTACAGTGTGAACCAGCAGGTCAATATCTGTCTCTGCGGAGACGCACAAAAGCGCCGCACTGTTAAGATACAAATGCGCCAAAGTCAGAGTTCACCCGGCTCTTAAAGGGAATGATAAGCAAGTGACACACTGATTGGTTTATTTCGCATGATGCCCAAAATTAACCACACCCATGATTAATTATGAAAATTAGTTCATGCCTTTTTGCGTGTTTGTGCCCTCACGATACCAAAGACACACCGACACACCCTAAATCCAGCTGCACTATAGATCACTAAAATAGGGCCCTTAGGCTGATTTTGTAGTAAATTATTATAGTTGGACGCACCTATATTAACCTAAACCTTACAAAGTATAGTATAGGAGACACACACTCAGTCCTGATTTTGTTTTATTTTTTAGGAGCTTTTAAGACACTTAAATATATCTTATGTTTATATTAACAGAATGTGTATATATTACTTAGAATTTGACCATGTTTTGCTAAAAAAAACTATTCTATTATGAGGATGTAACGTCTATAAGCACCTTTTATTACTTATACAACTCTGAATAAAAATAAGAGATCACTTAAAAATGATAAGTTTCTTTGATTTTACCAAATTAAAAACCTCTGGAATATAATCAAGAGGAAGATGGATGATCACAAGCCATCAAACCACCAAACTGAACTGCTTGAATTTTTGCACCAGGAGTAAAGCAGCATAAAGTTATCCAAAAGCAGTGTGTAAGACTGGTGGAGGAGAACATGATGCCAAGATGCATGAAAAAAAAACTGTGATTAAAAACCAACCAGGGTTATTCCACCAAATATTGATTTCTAAACTCTTAAAACTTTATGAATATAAACTTGTTTTATTTGCATTATTTCAGGTCTGAAAGCTCTGCATCTTTTATTTTTTATTTCAGTCATTTCTCATTTTCTGCAAATAATAAATGCTCTAAATGTCAATATGTTTATTTGGAATTTGGGAGAAATGTTGTCTGTAGTTTATAGAATAAAACAACAATGTTCATTTTGATCTCAACTATAAACCTATAAATAGCAAAATCAGATAAACTGAAGTGATCTCTTCATTTTTTCCAGGGCTGTATATTATTCATTACTCATTATTGCCTCTGTAACCCAAAACCTTGGCCTGTCACATGATCAGCCCCTCCGGCATAGTAAACCGTAAAAGTCAAAAAGCTAAATGAATGATAGATGAACAAATAAAAGTGTTGATCTTCAAATAAAACATAAAACAGCAAAACATATGAAGGAAATTGCTAAAAAGAAGTAACTATAATAATACATAATCAAAAATTGTAGTAATATTAAGAAGAATGATTAAGGAAAGTTAAAAAAAAATGAGGTACAAAAACAACTATAATGTACCAAAATCATCAAAATCGAGATACGTTTTAATACAGGATGCTCTCTCTCTCTCTCTCTCTCTCTTTCTTTCTCTCTCTCTCACACTAATTTTAAATGATTATTTTTTTACTTATACAGCAGGGGGCAGTAGCGGGTAAGGGTGACAGGCTGAAAAATCTTTTTTATATCTTCTCAGGGTTCTGGCTCGATTCATATTTATATTGCAAATATTCATTACCAGTCAAACGTTTGGACACTCGTATTGGATCTCTTCTTAATCAATGTGTTTTCTTTCTTCTTTATGATTTTTATGATTTTTTACATTGTAAAATTAGTATTAAAAACTACATTAAAGCTCAACAGGAATATTCCTACAGGATATTCTTATTAAACAAACCAGAATACCTTAGAATTATACTTTATATCCACATGTATCTTTTTTGGACCGATCTGCAGAGATTTTAATCTCAGTGTCTTCATGAGGGAGAGTCACCTGGAATAGTTTTCTCAGCATCTTGAAAGAAGGAGTTCCTGGAGGTGCTGAACAACAGTTGCTGCTTTTCTTTTCTTCACGCTGTGAAAGAAGCTCCAGCTCATCCCAATTAAATCACCTCAAATCACCTCAATCTCAGTTCATCAGGTTTAGATCAGGTGATAAATGTGGAGGAATAACACTTTTTGTACTGTTTATTACGTAATTCTACATCATATGTGTCCTTTAATTGTAAGCTTATGTATTTAATATTAATCTACAGTGTAGAAAATACATTAAATAAAGAAATAAAGGAGAACTCTGAGTGAGAAGAAGGTGTATCCAAACTTTTGACTGGTACTGTAATATATGAGATGCTGTGGTGAGGAGGGTGAGGTGATGATGAGCAGCTGAACAGGTTTTGTTGTCTGGTCGTCTGTGTTTGATGCTCCTGCTGTTATGTTTCTCTCTCTCTCTCTCTCTCTCTCTCTCTCTCTCTGGCAGATTGAACTCAGTGGACGTGAAGTACCAGATCTGGAAGCTGGGAGTCGTCTTCACTGATAATGTAAATAGATATCCGTTAATATGCGCAGTGGAGTGTATTTCTCTTCTCTCATCATGTTTATATTAGATTAGGATTCTTCCTCTAATGATTTAATCCGTTATGAAACCCTGTGAGATGCTGCAGGTGAAGAGGATACACTTTTAAAGCAGATTTCATGCAGATATCCTCCTGGAACTCTTAGAATATCATTAAAAAGTGACTTTATTTCAGTGATTCAGTTCAAAATGTGAAACTCATATATTATATAGATGTATTAAACACAGAGTGATCTATTTTAAGAGTTTATTTATCTTATTTTTTGATGATTACGGTTTACAGCCAATGAAAACCAAAAATCAGTGTCTCAGAAAATTAGAATATTATATAAGATCAATTGGTATTTTTGGCAGTACTGTGGGCAGTGTGCCAAGTCCTGCTGGAAAATGAAATCTACATCTCTATAAAAGTTGTCAGCAGCAGAGGGAAGCATGAAGTGCTGTAAGATTTTGTGGGAAAACAAAACTGCACTGACTTTAGACTTGATAATAAAACACAGTGGATCAACACCAGCAGATGACATGTCTCTCCAAACCATCACTGATCATCAGTAAATTTTACATTTCATTTAAGATAAATCAAGGGAGCAGAGTCTGGAGGAAGAGTGGAAAAACTGTCATGCTGACAACTTTTATGGAGATGCGGATTTCATTTTCTAGCAGGACTTTGCACACTTCCCACACTGCAAATAGTACCAATTGGTCTTTTATATAATATTCAAATTTTCTGAGACACTGATTTTTGGGTTTTCATTGGCTGTAATCCATAATCATAATCAACGATAAAATAAATAAACACTTAAAATAGATCACTCTGTGTTTAATACATCTATATAATATATGAGTTTCACATTTTGAACTGAATTACTGAAATAAAGTCACTTTTTGATGATATTCAATTTTTTAAGATGCATTAGTATATACTGTTCATACACAGATCAAGCATAACATCATGACCACCCCTTTACCTATTGTTTGAGCTCCACTGATCATATATTTCACTCTGTAGTTGTATAATAATAATTACAGGCTGTAGTTCTGCATCTGTTTCTCTGCTACTTTATTATTATCATTTCTTACAACCTGTTCTATAATGGTCATTATACAGCATTGCTGCTGGAGTTTTTAAACACCTCAGTAGCCATATTTACACGCAGCCTAATAATCTGACTAGTAGCTCAATCAGATCAGTGGGCACCACCCAAATAATAATAGCTGCTCTGTGATGGTTTATTCTGTCCCCCATGGAGTAGACCAACATAGAGCAGCTATTATTATTATTATTTTTAAGTGTTCAAAACCTTAATCAGCACTGCAGTGTAATGGGCATTAAAGAACAGGGTGAAAATAATATAAGGAGGATAATAATAAAGTATTCAGAGAAACAGATACAAAACTATAGTCTATTTATTTTTTTATTTTACAACTATACAATACAATAATAGGTTTAGAAACAAAGAAACAATATTCAGTATTTTTTTTCTTCATAGTATTATAGTTTACTTTGAGCTTTTTCAATATATATACTGTAATTTGTATCTCACAGCCATTGACAGCACAACAGTATACTACTGTGGATAACAATGAATGGAAGCTAGCATTAATCAGCTCACATGGCATCATTTGCATAATGCTAAATGGTTGCCGTTAGCTTCCATTAATTATTAATCACATTAGCATTTGAGTTAATGATTCTTGGAAATGTGGCTTGTTACTTGCCTTATATTATTGAGAATCTCTCTCTCTCTCTCTCTCTGTTGTTTGCAGTCGTTCCTGTACCTTGCCTGGTACATGACCATGTCCATATTGGGCCACTACAATAACTTCTTCTTTGCTGCTCATCTGCTGGACATCGCCATGGGCTTTAAGACCCTGAGGACCATCCTGTCTTCCGTCACTCACAATGGCAAACAGGTACACCCTCCTCTACTACATCAATCTGTTTTTCTTTTATTCAGGAAATCAAATAACGTACCAGTTAAGAGTTTAAATTAAAGAATAGTGAAGTGATCTATGAAGGGACACATAAGAAATCATGTAGTAACTTAAACAGCTCTGTAAAAAAAATAAGAAACCACTTACAAAGTATGATCACAAGCCATCAAACCAAGCTGAACTGCTTGAATTTTTGCACCAGAAGTAAAGCAGCATAAAGTTATCCAAAAGCAGTGTGTAAGACTGGTGGAGGAGGAAAACATGATGCCAAGATGCATGAAAAAGAACTGTGAATAAAAACCAACCAGGGTTATTCCACCAAATATTGATTTCTGAACTCTTATAACTTTATGAATATGAACTTGTTTTCTTTGCATTATTTGAGATCTGAAAGCTTTGCATATTTTTTTTTGTTGTTATTTCATCCATTTCTCATTTTCTGCAAATAAATGCTCTAAATTTCAATATTTTCACTTGGAATTTGGGAGAAATGTTCTTCATAGTTCATAGAATAAAACAATGTTTTATTTGTTGATCTTTCAGAAGTAATAGTGCATAGAAGTAGTGCATCCTTAAAAAAATATGTTTGAACTTTTTTTTTTAATGGAAAACGAGTGAATTATCCTAATTCAACCATTTCCTGTTAGAGGTAAGGAACAACAAAAGGAGCTAGTAATGAAATATTCACACTGTTTGTTAGTATTATATTTTTTGACTTTTTCCAACACCAGCAGATTATGAAAAATGCAGTCAAAGGAGGAGAAAAGTAATAAAACATTTTTTACACTGTGTACAGCTGGTGTTGACGGTGGGCTTGCTGGCGGTGGTGGTCTATCTCTACACTGTGGTGGCCTTCAACTTCTTCCGCAAATTCTACAACAAGAGTGAAGACGGAGAGTCTCCAGACATGAAGTGTGACGACATGCTTACGGTACGCTAACTATAGCTACTGTCATATTGCCCTGCATTTACATGTATTACAGTATAATGTACGGCCTAATGTTTGTGGACATCCTTACTAATCAGTTTATTCAGCTACATTGAGCTGCTAGTCAGCTGTATATCTCCCCCAATCACTAGCGATGCCACAATACAAGGAGGGTGAAGAAGACTAGCACACGCCTCCTCTGGTACATGTGAAGTCAGACTCCGCCTCTTTTTGAACTGCTGCTGATGTTGTAGCATTGCGGAGTAGCATCACAGCGCTAACACTCAGAGGAAAGCAGCGCAGCGACTCAGTTCTGAAACATCAGCTCACAGACGCAGCCTTGCGCTGATCTACATCACCCTAGGAGAGATGAGGGAAAAGAGCTCCATCTACTGTACTGTACCCACCCAGAGAGAGCAAGACCAATTGTGCTCTTTCGGGGCTCCGGCAGCTGATGGCAAGCTGCATGACCGGGATTCGAAGCAGCAATCTCCCAATCATAGAGACAGTGGGGAATCAGATTTATTTATATACAACTTTTTACAACCGATGTTGTCGCAAATCAGCTTTACAGAAATGTGACTCAAAAGAACAGAGAATCAGACAAAACATTAAACAAACAACACAGATTACTGCAGAAGTTGGGGTCATATTTGGTAGCATGATTAAAATGTCTTAAAAAATAGTAACAAGCTACTGATTCCACATTAATTGCGTACATAAAAGCTTTAACATTGATACCTCTAATTTTAATACCGCAGTATATGCAGTGACCGTTATACTGCCCAACCCTACAGTATGTACTATTCGAAGAATGTGACTCTTACTGTTGTTATAATGCTGTTGTTAAAACACTCACTCTGTTTGCCATCAGCTGCCGGAGCCCTGAAAGAGCACAATTGGTCTTGCTCACTCTCTGGGTGGTTACAGTAGATGGCGCTCTTTCCCCTCATCAGTCCTACGTCTGTGAGCTGTTGTATCAGAACCGAGTCGCTGCGCTTTCCTCCGAGCGTTAGCGCTGTTGCTGTGATGCTACTCGCCAATGCTGCATCAAAGAGGCGGAGTCTGACTTCACCCACTTGGGGCATCACTGGTGATAAGGGGAAACCTAATGAGTGGGTTGGGTAATTGGCTGGTCAAATAAAAAAATGGGGAGAAAATGGGAAAAAAACAACTAAAACAACAAAATAAAAAAACCTGAAGATCTCCTGCAGTTATTGTAAGACTCTGTAAGAGTCTGATTGAGTCTGTAATAGAGGAAGCATGTGTTTGATTTCTGGTTAATTGCCGCAGTGTCTTGCTGTGATAGTATGAGGGTTAATTGTGCTGTATTTGCCCCGGCACGGCTCGGGCTCTGATTAGCGCTGTGATTGCCCCGGCCTGTCCCGAACGCTCCCCTCATAATTAAAGCTCAGAAAGGTGCCAGGCAGCCAACTGGAACAATGGCTTAATGAAGTGGCCATTGTTTCTTATTGTCCCGGACAGAGAGAGGGGTGGGGCAGCTGCGCGTAATTAAAATTGAGAGGGAAGCGTTAGACCTGGTGCAGCAGCTCAGAGATTCTTACATCAAACGGTGGGTGGTGTACCGTACCTGTGTACCATACCGTACCTTTCAATGGAAGTCAGTGTAAAAACAATTTATTTTTAGGTAATTATGGAGAAATTCTATTCAATTGGGCCATTCATCAAAAAAAATCCATTCATCTAAAAAAATCGACAAAAATGAAGATACTTCTTTTTTTTATTGAACAGGGACGATTTGTACTTGGGTTTCGACAGCCCTTATAAACCTTATAAACTAGATCAGTTGAAGAAACACCATATCGATCTGCTGGTTGAGAACCTTCGAGAGTACACAGCAGGATTAGCCAGCAGACTTTGTCTGAGGGAGGGATCTGTACCTACTGTCTGTACTTGAGTTGAGTTTTGTGCTTCTATTACAGTTTAGCATGAACTTGCTTGTTCATGTTTTTCTATTCAACACAAGCGAACACTAACCAGTAACCATGGGATCTCATTTGCATAAAAGTGACAGAGCCTTAAAATGGCTCATTCTGAAAGAGACTGAAACTGGTAGGAGCTAGTACATAATAAAGTGCATGGAAGAACCCAACTTGGTGGGAAAACATACAGCTCAGAGACACTGAAAAATGACGAGTTTCTTCGATTTTAGCAAATTGAAAACCTCTGGAATATAATCAACAGGAAGATGGATGATCACAAACCATCAAACCACCAAACTGAACTGCTTGAAGTTTTGCACCAGGAGTGTAAAGCATAAAGTTAACTTTTATGAACTTTTAAATCTTTATGAATATGAACTTGTTTTCTTTGCATTATTTGAGGTCTGAAAGCTCTGCATCTTTTTTTTTATTTCTGCCATTCCTCATTTTCTGCAAATAAATGCTCTAAATGACAATATTTTTATTTGGAATTTGGAAGAAATGTTGTCCGTAGTTTATAGAATAAAACAATAATGAGTACCACTTTAAAATAAGACTACCTTTATAAAGGGTTTATAAATGGTTTCCAATTAGTTTATTAATGGTTACTAATTATGTTGTAAATGCCTTAAAAATCATTAATAATCAGTTATAACACATACGTAGAAAGGGCAACAATATAGATGGCTGTGAGTTCACTATTTGACAAACAACAGGTCATTGTTGCCCTTTCTACGTATGTGTTATAACTGATTATTAATGATTTTTAAAGCATTTACAACATGATTAGTAATAATTATTAAACTAATTGTAAACCATTTATAAATCCTTTATAAAGGTAGTCTTATTTTAAAGTGGTACCATAATGTTCATTTTACTCAAACATAAACCAAAAAATAGCAAAAATCAGAGAAACTGATTCAGAAACTGAAGTGCTCTCTTAATTTTTTAGAGCTGTATATATATATATATATATAATTCCGAGTGTTTTCTTTAGGGGTCTAAGTTGTAAGTTGTTTAAGGCTGTCTGTGTGTCTGTAATCTGTAGTAGAAATATTTTCAGAGTACGGTTAAACTGTGCAGATAACATTGCTATGAGAACACGAGCAGATGGCTAATAAGCACAAGCACCTGTTTCACTACGTAAAAAGTCTGTTATGTTTTACCCTGTTATAATCTGAGCCCAGCTCTGCCCAACATACGCTATACCAGCTGAGAGTCAGAAGCTGAAGTGCTGTGATTCATCTCTTACTGTGATGTCTCCTGACGTATCAAAGCCTACAGGCATCATTTTATCATTTTATTCTGTTTTTATCATTGCGTTCGTGATGAATTGGCTGTGAGAACTTGGCAGGTGTTTTTGTCATTTAGAGAACTGGAGGAAAGACTGTACTAGTGCATCTCAAAAAATTATAATATCTTTAAAAACTTATTTTATTTCAATAATTCAGTTGAAAATGTGAAACTCATATATTATATAGATGTATTAAACACAGAGTGATCTAATTTAAGCATTTATTTGTTTTATTGTTGATAATGATTATGGCTTACAACCAATGAAAACTCAAAAATCAGTGTCTCAGAAAATTTGAATATTATATAAGACCAATTGGTACTTTTGGCAGTACTGTGGGCAGTGTGACAAGTCCTGCTGGAAAATGAAATCTGCATCTCCATAAAAGGGAAGCATGAATTGTAGAAACTTCACACTAGACCTCGAGCAGTTTGGACTGTGTGTCTCTCCACTCTTCCTCCAGACTCTGTTCCCTTGATTTATAAATGAAATGTAAAATTTACTGATGATCAGTGATGGTTTGGAGAGACATGTCATCTGCTGGTGTTGATCCACTGTGTTTTATTATCAAGTCTAAAGTCAGTGCAGTTTTGTTTTCCCACAAAATCTTACAGCACTTCATATCTTACAGCTTCCCTCTGCTACTGACAACTTTTATAGAGATGCAGATTTCATTTTCCAGCAGGATTTGGCACACTGCCCACAGTACTGCCAAAAGCACCAATTGGTCTTATATAATATTCAAATTTTCTGAGACACTGATTTTTGGGTTTTCATTATCTGTAAGCCATAATTATAATCAACAATAAAATAAATAAACTACAGTGGCCGAGAAAGCCCAACACAGTGCAAATTGAAAAGCACTGCAAAAGCACAAAACACATCCATCAAAATTACAACACAAGCGCAGCAAATAGAAAAATGCGCTGCAAATACAACCACAACACAACGGAAGTG